>NW_017297113.1:43622-60316 GCF_001594075.2 Trachymyrmex cornetzi
CATGTTGCCATTTAAGATGTTTGGCCCCCCTCGTGCCCCCCATCCTCCTTGAGGTTGGGAGGGCCGAAATCCTCCCTCAAAAGATAGCTTGTTTGAAAAATCGAATCACGTGTTTCGGCGATTTTTGAAAATTTAATTCTTTCAAAAGTTATTAGACCGTCCCGGTACTTTTGGCGGACCCTGTATATCATATATATTTACATGATATTTACATGATATATTTAAAAATAAAAATATATTCTCTTACCTCGCTTACAATTACAAACAAATAACGTATTTTTGAACAAAAGATATTATCATCAATTGGCCACACTCCTACAAGCCATGCCAAAATTTTGTAACTTGATAATGCGTAAATAGCGTCTTTGTTCCAGTACACCATTTTCGAAGCGCATCACGAAGCGATTTCGAGCTGATCGCACAAGTGTACATCTTTAATAGCGTTTGGCAGAGTATTATGCAATGCATTAATATTATCTTTATTAATTGATTCGCCATGCTGACAACACTAGGGCACTCGTGCATCTATTCTTTGTCTATCATAGTCCTCTCTTATTGTACAACTATTGATCGGGAGAATATAGCAACTTCGAATTTTTTTCTTTACTCGCGCGCGTTAGATGTATATGTTTAAAGATCCCACAAAGAGGATGTTTGTACGACGGCAAATTGCTTGATCATTATATTATTGCATTACGATCCTCCGATGTCTCTTGAATTGTCTAGCGTGTGCAAAAAATACGATAAGCAGAATTTACAGTCCATGCAATTTATTCATTTTTCAAGAAACATAGTGAGTATGTTATTCGATACTCTTTGAAGTAATGCATACCTGCAGATAAAGAAAGATCACCGTAGAAGTTTGGCATATAATAAAAAACCCAAGTAATAAATATATTTTAACTTCCAAGCATTTGCCATATCGAATTGATATTAAGATGACAACTTAAGAACATACTTTATATTTCTCTTTGTGGATAAGAATTATATGTGTAGCCATTCTGTACTTTAGGGGAAAACTGGAGCTAATAGACTATAGAAGTAGATAGACTAACTGAATCTACGTTAAAAACAAAACACTGGAGACACACGTAAACGTATCTGAGCAAGCAATAGAGGCTGCTGCTCAGTCACTCGAGTCACCTACGACGCGAACCTATATCGTTCGAAAGTCGTGGCACATTTTCGAAAAATCGTAAGTACATACCTTTATTCTTAAACTTCTTGTTTTACAATTATATGTAATTTAGTACTTCTGATTAATATTAGTCTGAGGTATTGATTAATACTTATTTATTTACTTAAATTCTTCTTAAATCATTTTATTATCTCTCTCTCTAATTATTTTGCAAAATAATGTAGACAAAATAAGAGATTTTTATTATAAAACATTTATATTAAACATTTTTTAATATCTTGAGTAGTTTCTTAAATATGAAATTTCACTCAAAAAGTGTGAAAATTATCACTTTTTCAACAAGTGAAATATTTTTATTGTTCTCCAAAAAAAATGGCGTATTTTCACTCTTTTAGAGTGAGATTTTATTTCAAGAAACTTAGAGAGTAGATTACCTTAAAAAACCCTTTTAAAAAAAGAAAATATATACGTCAAGTGCATAAAAAAGATATTGAATATATTCTTCTTAATCAAAAAACGGATATAAAATAAATGTAATTAGTCAAATATTTCATTCATCATCAAGACACATAAGATAGACTAAAAGTGATTAAAATTGTTGATATATTAATATAAAATTGTTAATGGATTATAGGGAAGAAAAAACATGGCGTGCCCGAGTAGCATTAATTGTACTTCTGCGAATATATTATTTTCAACACAGTATTTACATTATTAATTAAAATATATAGTGACATAATTTGTGGGACATGAAAATATACTCACAAATAATAGACGTAACAAAAAATTATGGAGGAATAATATGTACTAATATTGATAATATTTAGATATTCGAAAAAATTTGAAAAGTTGAAATGGTCCCTTTTCGGAACACGATCTCCAGATCTTGGTATCGGCTGCACCAATTTTATTCGGACTGGTCGCAATCGAAAAATATCGATGACATCATATAATAAAAGTGTTTTTAGATTTTTGATTGCGGTTTTAGTTTCTGAATAATTTTAATCTAAAGTTTGTTGATGTCAAAACTACAGATAAAACTAGCGTCGCGAATTTGGCATCGGCACGAACATATACATTATACGCAATGACATTCATACATCAAGCGATCAAGCGATCCGTCAAACGACCCGTTATATATTTTTCCTACTATCGTGCGCAAAGTTCGATTTTGCACACGTATTTGCGTGCGCAAAGTATCACTTTCCCACGCTTGTAGTTTAGCGTGCGGGAAAGTAGTTATGCGTGCGGGAAAGTAGGTAAACGTGCGGGAAAATATAAGACTCGAATGTTGTTGATATCGAACTTTGCGCACTTAGTAGGAAAAATAGTATACGATACTCGTGTGGGAAACACCTACTTTGCGCACTTGTATCGTAATGTACTATTTATGCACTTGACGTCACGACGCTACCATTGAAACATAAATTAATTAAAAGTTTTATAATTTCTTAAAAAAATTAATTATTCCTAAAATTTTTCAAAATTTTAAATTAATTGCAAAAATTGTTATATATTATTCTTTAACTACCATAGTTTAAGCAGCATTTTAATGTTTAAACTCAGATTCTTGTATAAGTTATACAGCATAAAGAAAAAGTGAGTATTTTTTAACGATCTGACTCTACATAGTGTCAATACCTTACGTACACACATCCACATTTTCCCAAAAATTATTATTGAAAACTATCAGAATCGGTATTCTACGTACATTTTCAACATTTTCTATGCTTACAATTATTATTATTATTACATAATAATAACAATATAATATAAAACAAATGTGTCCAAGTTTTTATGCTGAACAAAAATGCTTACATATTACATAAACTTATAGCGTTTTGTAATTACTAATTGTTTATTTATTTAAACACTTCTTATCTAACTATTTTCGTTATCTAATAATTTTATGTATTAATAGTACGTTTACAGATAACAATAATGACTTAATAGTAACATTTCTTTGTCATAAATGTTCAAAATTACAATCAAAACATGAATTTAGTTTAAAAAAACTATATATTGCAATATATTGAAATATAAATGTATATTCTGCTTCATTTATCTACATCTCATTATCTACATATGATATAATAAACAAATAATATTATATAATAATTGGATTATTCTACTGCCATTTGTAAAAACGATATGTATGACAATGCAGTCTTCAAAATATCTGTAATAGTGCTTCGAGTTACATAAAAAAATTTTCCGGCAGTAAGTTGAAGAGGAATCTTCGTCCTCATCATAATAAATATGAAATCCTTCACTACAGAGGGCGGCAGTTTGTGCCACGTTGTACTATATATTGCCAAAACGATCGATTCACTTTGTTTTCGTAAAGTTTCACCGGCGTGTGTAAACAAGAAAGACTGCACAATATAGAACTGGACGAAGACCATGCTTTTTGCTACATTAGCATAATCGTGATTTTTAATGGACATAATCACACGCGTTCCTGAAAAGGATATTTTCTTGTTTTTTTCTTAATGCTTCATTTCTTGTACTTAGATACAATACTTTATTTTGGTATTACACATTTTTGGTACAATTCTTTCTCAACAGCACTTATTCGTTGTGTCAAGCAATTTATTAGAAATATATGATGACTTTTGCAAGTTTCAACATTATTAATCAAATTTCTGTAAATCTATTTTCATAAACAGATTTAATAATGTACTTTAGTAAAGTAAAAACGATAAAAAATTTTATTAGTTATAAAGAAAATGAATGGGTAATTGCAACATGTAAATACCTGAAACCGCAATGAAAATGGTAGTTATTGATAAACGAAGTAAGACATTGAGATTAAAGGTGTCTTCGATATTTTTGGCCAGTATTATCAGTTTGTAATGTCTTCTGATCCAAGATCCCAATATGTTACGATAATGATTTCTCTCGTTGGAACTTTTACCAAAGAGTTCAATAAAGCGAATTCTCAGGAGTTTTAATTGACCACAGAGGTGCATAGTAATAACAAAAAAGAAGCAATCGCTTGAACATTCGGCCGTATACAATATAAAGGCCTGCAATACTTGTATGAGAAAAAGTGCTTTGTATATAGAATATGAAACCCCTCGAAATAGGCATGTTGACGGAATAGCGAAATTCCATAAAGCTTCTGTGTTATTGCCAATAATTACGACCTATTAAAATATCTCAAGATGTGTTATACAATTTTACATTTATAAAAGACAAACGACAAGTGTATATTAAACGTATAATAAACATGTAACAAATTAAAATGCGAAATTTATAAGAAATGTTTATATTAATAATAACACTTTTTCAGAATTTTATTCTTTATTGATTAATTTAACTTTTTAATATTTTATTTATGATAATAAGTATATAGTATTTTCTACTGATACAGATAAATTTATATAAATTTTCTTATTACAATCATTATATTGTGTAATATGATGACAATACGGTATAAAATAATTAAGATAACTATCTGTCACAAATAAAACGTCACCTGTTGTCTATTTCCAAAAAAAATAGTGGGAAAATATACGACAGCGGCTATAAATCCAATCATTAATTGAGACATAGTGATTATTCGACCTATTCGTGCATATCCCGTCATTATTAAATAAGATTGCTTTTCTATTGACGAAGTCGACCAATCGTCAATCGCAGATGTTACGTTGACAGCAATCTTTTTCATGTAAATGCGCGCGAAAACGATATTTATCCACGAGTGTAAGTGCGCCTCCATTACAAGAAAAACCTCCAGAGCGTCTTTGGTGTCACCGCAGTTTATAAAAAGTTCTATCAGCAAGCAGATCATTGCGAGAGACTATATAATAGCAAAGATTCATTTTATGGAACATGAATTAGGTTGTACATAATAAATAAAAATAAATATGTTAAACAAGGACTCACTCTCCTTAAAATAACAAAAACAAAATTAATGTGGGCTAATGAGAGTCAGTGCAAGAGAAGGTGCGCAATAAAATTTTAACAATTAAATTTGTTACTCCATTTGATGTCTTGTTTATTTAAAATCTTGAGAAATCTTGAACGTTTCGATTCTCTTTGGAATCTTCATAATCCATATTCTTAATCCATATTAGATTTCGCGAACGGTCAAGGTAAAGTTACTCACAGGTTGCCAAAACTGTAATGTAATCCACACGATCGCTAAATCTTATCATAAAATGACATTAATATTCACAAATAATCACTTTTTGATAAATTTTATGTGGAATTGATCGAACTCCGTCTAAGCCATCCGGAGTGACGAATAGGTTTGAGTGACTCTACCTTGACCATTCGCGAAATCTAATATGGATTAAGAATATTGCTGATGAAGATTCCAAAGAGAATTGAAACGTTCAAGATTTTAAATAAAGAAGACATCAAATGGAGTACTAAATTTATTTGTTAAAATTTTATTACGCACCTCCTCTCGCGCTGACTCTCATTAGCCCAGATTAATTTTGTTTTTGTTATTGTATATAATTGTTGATAATAGAAATAAGTTTATATTAGACATTAAATTAATCAAAAGTTTTATGATTTTTTAAAAACATTAATTACATCTGAAATCCCTCAAAATTAAAATTATCAATTAAAAGATCGTTATTAATTAAATTATAATTATAGTAACTTTAAGTAAAAAATTTGTATACATTATAGACAATATAGACATTTGCATTTATCGCTACATCCTACACTTAAGAAAGGAAATATTTTTATATAATGTCTTATCTTACCTGCTCAATGAATATGATAATCCAACGGAATGTACATATTATATCGTCCTGATGCAAAGGCCATACACCGACTATCCACATTACCGTCCTTATCATCGAAAAGCCATAGTCCATACCACTGTTCCAATTTGTCTTCATACCCGGCGATGTGCTAGTTTCAACCGCAAGAAAATTGTGGCGATGTCATACATAAAATGTTGTTCAATTTATGCAATGTACAGCTCCGAAAGGAATTACTATAGTCAGACGTATCACTTGTTCATCGATCGGTTCTTATGGTGGTAAGATAAGTATGGCACTGTAATTTCTGTGATCATACATTTTTGTAACATTCACGTTTTTCCGTAATATGCACTATATCTATGATAATTTTGCCATTCCGATACTTTTGAATGGTCACAATTTTAACAATGACATTTCGCGTTGAACTTACAGCGTTTGTTTGACATAACGGTCAATAACAAATGTGCGACAAGTACAGATGGTAAGATAAATTTCAATTTTTTTAGCGATTTCGGCTGGGATGCGCTAGTGCACACTGGTGTATATAAAGACCGTTGTACAATGAATAGCGATTTTGGCTGGGATGCACTAGTGCACATAAAGCTATCATACACAATTGCCGTAAAAATGTATTAAAAACAGATTAAATCGTACAATCCCCAATATATTTTATTGTACTGTTAATAAAACATGTATTTGATAATTTCCATTTCGATTTTGCACTCATAATAATTTCGGCTGGGACGACTGCATATTTCGGATGTCGATGCAACTGGTGTGTTCGGCTGGTTGAATGATGCAGTTTCTTGCCAGTGTCACATGTTCATCTGGACTCGGTACACCACACAAATTTACACAAAGTAGTCCCGACAAATTTGTTGGAGCCAGTTGGTGTAACTGTTTGGCTTGGTGCTTTCATGAGACGCTGAAAAGCAGCATGTGTGGTATTAATTTTGTCGCTAGTGTCTGATTTTGGGTGCGGTCTACTTGATGCTACAAATCCTCCGAAACTTTTGCTTGACCAATCGGAAAAAAGAATTTTACCTGAGCAATCAAAAAATGCTTCGAAGCATTCATAGCATCAAGTGGACCGTAGCCGGGCATAGCCTTCGTCTGACGTTGAAAATTGATATATCCAACTTGTAGTGTCAATTTACGATTTCCAATTACCAACTCATTGTAGAATCAGCTTTACAGCAAGTTTTAGGTTAGGAATATAAATCTCTAATACCGAATGCGTATTAAATGTTAAACTATATCTATTAATTTAATATTTACGTTTTTATTACGTATTTATATATTTATTCGTACTACTCGAAAACGAAGCCATCACAATAAAATTTGTATAAATTGTCACGTTATTCTTTTTCTTCTTCGTTATTGGTTGGCCCTGGTTCCCGTGATCGGGGTAAACGTGACTAATTGTATCCCAAAAAAGGAAGTGAAAATCGGTCACCTCAAACTCGAGATTTCTCGAAAATCGTGAATAATGCAAACAGTCGAAAATAGCGAATGGAGGTTTTGGAAACTTCTTAATTCTCTTTAATACTAGGATCACCTGACATAGCATACCCACGTTTAAATATATAATATAAGATTTTGACTAGTATCCCCCTTTTTAACCCTTTTTAACCCTATTTTAAGAAATTTTATATATTCAGGTACTGGGGCAGGATAAACTTTTTATCCTCCACTTATATCTAATATTTTCCACAGGGGCCCCTCAATTGACTTAACTATAATTTTTTCTCTCCATATTACAGGAATATCTTCTATTATAGGAGCAATTAATTTTATCTCCACAATTTTAAATATACATAAAAAAATTATATCTATAGATAAAATCCTATTATTAGTTTGATCAATTTTAATTACCGCCATTCTTCTTTCTCTCCCAGTACTCGCCGGAGCAATTACCATGCATTATTACTAACAGATCAAAATCTAAATACATCATTCTTTGATCCATCTGGAGGTGGAGATTCTATTTTATACCAACATTTATTTTGATTTTTCAGACACTCTGAAGTTTATATCGGAGTATATAAGGGTAGCGAAACTACCCTTCTTCTTCTCTTTCTGGCCGATGGATTTCCAATTTCTTGTGAAATCACAGTACCGCGCTTTCAAGTAAAGATCGCTGGGCTGAAAGGAGCCAGTCAGACCAACGCATTATTTTAATAAAATTACTCTTCAAATGCTGAGCGTCTGTGACCATGATACCACGTGACCAGTATTATAGATCGGTAATCACGAAATTCGCATTTCGTGAATCTCGTGTTCGCCTGACGAAACATACTCGTACATTGCCGCGGTGGTAGGAATTAACAGTATACAACGGTCTTGGTATGCACCAGTGCACGTTGGTGTTCCCAGCCGAAATCGCTATAATAAGCTACATTTAATTACATATTCTTTTTTTTTCTTTCATGTATGATCGATGTATAATATTACTTTTTTGAAATTTGTATTATCTGGTTAAATAAATGATACCTATGACGATGCAATCATAGTTAAAACCTTTAATGGAAAACTTTTCCTTTTTTTTTAAGTCTAAATTTTTCTGCTCACTAAAAATGTTTATGTGTGGTTGTAATGCTTCCATTTGTCCAATAACATTAATTATTTTATTGATGTAATTATTCTTGGTAATAACAATTATATAATAGTAAAAAATATATTTTATTTAATATTTTTATTTATTTATCATATATTACATTTTAGAAAGATGTTCATATATAGTAGAAGTAAATTAAACAGTAAAAAAAGAAACTTAAATTTTTTCGATATTTTTCGATGTTTGCAAATTATTACAATAATAATAATGTGTGTAATAGATTTGTTCAAGTTTTTATGCAGAACAAAAATGTTTAAGAATTAAAAATAAAATACAAATATGATTAGAGAAACTGCAATATACTGAAATATATATAAATATATTCTGTTTTATATATTTACACACCATTATCTACATGCAATACAATATAATAAACAAATAATTTTATATAATAACTGGACTATTCTTCCATTGTTACTCGTAAAAACGATATGTAAGTCAAAGCAGTTTTTAGAATATCTGTCGTAGTCCTTCGAGTAACATAAAAAAACTTTCCAGCAGTAAGCTGAAAAGGGATCTTCGTCCTCATCATAATAAGTATGAAATCCTTTATTATAGAGGGCGGCATGTTATGCCACGTTGTGCTATATATAGCCGAAAAAATCGATTCGCTTTGTTTCCGTAAAGTTTCACCGGCATGCGTAAACAAAAATGATTGTACAATAAACAACTGGGCGGATAACATACTCTTTAATACATTAGTATAATCGTGATTCTTAATGGACATAATTATACGCATTCCTGAAAAGGACATTTTTCTGTTTTTTTCTGAATGCCTAATTTCCTGTGTATTTACAAGAGAATCTCCCAAAATATCAAATTCTGATTTTAATATTTAATGAAACTTTGTATACATATAAATCATCGTCAGTAATATTTTTGGAAATTGGGGGGCTGAAGGAAAATGGTGGGAGATGATAAAAAGGATGTTAGGAAAAAAAGTATGTGGGCGAATGGCTACGTTTACACCGTGCATTTAAGCTGCAGCCTATATAATAGATGTCCTTGTTTATCCTGTATAAATTAAACAAAAACACCTACCGTATTGGTCGCGAACTAAGCGTATGGTGTAAACGTGGCTAATGAAAGAAGGGATAAAAATGTGAAAGAGAGGGGAGAGAGAGAGGGGGGAGAGGGGGGAGAGGGGGAGAGAGAGAGAGAGAGAGAGAGAGAGAGAGAGAGAGAGAGAGAGAATGATACGATAGGGTATACTGTCACATGTTAACAGGATAGAATTCACTCAATGATTAAGTTTAAAATGGAACTTGCGACAGAGTCCATATTGTAGGGGCAGCCCGGGCAAAATGTCCGCATAAAAATATACTACTAGTGTATAAGTAAATTCGACAAGTGGTGTCACTAATAATGTAATAGTGATGGGAAAAATTTCATTAAAATTTCAGTGAAATTTTAATGAAATTTTTTTATCGAATTTACTTATTGCACTAATGACACTAGTAGTATATTTTTATGCGGGTGGACGCCCTGGGTAAAGCGAATACCTTTTATTTTCGCTTATCTATCTGAGATTCTAGCAGTTGAAGAAATGACCGACTATGAGTCTCTAGCAGTTGAAGGAATGATCGACTAGCGACGCTATGAAAGTACGAAACGACATATGATTGCGTTCGTTTGTGTTTAATAGAGACATATAAAAAATTGAGTGTTTTCTTGCGATTTTTCCTTAGGTACGCAGCTTAATTATTATCTGTAATTGTTGCTTAACACCAGTGTGAATGATTTTTTTAATAAGAATTCTGTGTCTTTAAACGTAAATTCGAGGTTAAAATTTTTCACTTGGTGCTTCAACTTATTCTAACCTTTCCAAATTCGCGCCAGGCAGGTCTTTGGGCAAAGCGGATAGAGGCAAGCGGATAATCCATCCTCTTTACTCGATATTAGAGCACTAGAAACGTAGGTATATATTCGCGTCCACCATTTTTATTCCTTTCCCCACTCATGGCTCTATTCCCGTTACTCACTGAATCAGTGACTGTGACGGGTTATGGTCATTACAGGTTATGATTTGTATTTGTTGCTTGAAATTTTGTACCTCCTTCCATTCCTACAAGGTTTCCAACAGCTTAGAAGCTATAACCTATAACAACCGTAACGACGATAACCTTCTCAGCCAGCGGCGGAGTGGAGAAAGGAGCAAAAATGACGGATATGCGAATACTCACGTTTATAGTGCCTTACTCGGTATACGATTACAAAGAAAATACTCTGGGAATACGGAGGGACAGACGACCTTTCGAGTGTACGAAAGGCACGTGTTTGTTTACATCTCATTTTTGTTTATTTTTTGCCACAGTGCAGTATGATGATTTGTTTATGACTGATCCAGTGCAACCATTGTACCAAATGGGCCAAATGAAGGCTGCACTACATATAGGATTTGGTAGCTATTTTTGTGACCAAGGCAGTGTTCCAAAATTGACTACCAGTACTGAAAATCTATAGTGCATATAACGTAAACTATAGCATTTTTAATGCTGGCAATAAATTTGGAACACGGCCCAAGACTGATTCTAATTTTTTAAATTTCATTTGCATTGCTCGAGTGATCCAATCGCTTTGCTCAGAGGGGTCGGGCAAAGCGGATGGTTTCTCTTTTTTACGTTTTGACTAAAATGACATATTAATGTTAAAGATTTAAATTTTTTATATTTTTTTTTTATTTCAAAGTTAAGTCCTTTAAGAGATTTATGAGAATAAAAATGGTTTCTAATCTCAATTTTAATTGTGTCATTTTTTCTTCTCAACCTTAACACGTCCACGCTACTCGAGCTTCGCCTATGTGTGGGTATGACATGGCGAGCGATAAGAGTGAATTAAGTTTTTGATTAAGTTTTAATTAATAGTCAGAATAAGTCCTTGCAATTTTTGTATTGTTCACGGAGGTGTTTGTTAAGATATTTGTATTGTATCCCCAATACCGAGGGGAATCAATAAACCATTACTACTACTATTATTATAATAATAATTAGTTTTAACGAATGAAAATTTCCCTTATACGTAAAGTAATTTTCAACTTTTTTTCGTTATATTTCAAAAACCATTCAAAATAATATTTTTAAAGCTTCCACAAGAATATAATTTTCTATATAGAAATTATGTGTTTCGCGGATTGTCTCCGTGTCCATGTCCATTCTTGGAATGCCAATATTTCGTAAACTTTACAGTTCATTTCATCAGGACAAGAAGCAGTCTGATAGAATATTGTATTAAACTGTTTCTCGTCTTGATGAAGTGAACTGAAACGTTCATGAAACATTAGCATCCCAAGAATAAATGTGGACACAGAGATAACTTGCGAAACTGTAAATATTTTATGTAGAAAATATTTTATGTAAAAAAGGTTTAAAATAATTCACTTTTTTATCTACGTCAATGATATTCTAAAAAAATAATTTAAAACTGTTTCAAATATAAGAGGTGATTTCATCTTTTGAAAGTTGAATAGCCGCAACTGATATTTTTTTTCTGATAAATTCATCTATTCACGTAATCAACATATTTACATTTAATAAAAATAAAAATTTGACAATTTTTGAAAGATTCTCTTGTTATATACAAATGATATTTTATTTCGGTATATATTGATACTAGATATTTTTCGTACAATTCTTTCTCAACACTTCTTATTCATTTCAAGATAATTCATTATAAATATATGATAACTTTGGTTAATTTTAACATTAATCAAATTTTTGTAAATATATTTTTATAAAAAAATTGTTAATACTGCAGTTTAATAAATTATAAAAAATTTTTAGCAACAAGCAAAATTAAATATTACGATTACGATATATACAAATACCTGAAACAGCAATAACAATGGTAGTTATTGTTAAACGAAATAAAATAATGAGATTAAAGGTGTCTTCGATATTTCTGGTCAGTATTATCAATTTGTAATGTCTTCTGACCCAAGATCCTAATACGTTGCGATAATGTGTTCTCTCATCGGTATTTTTTTCAACAAGTTCAACAAAGCGAATTCTCAAGAGCTCTAGTTGACCACAAAGATGCATGGTAATAGCAAAGAAGAAATTATCATTTGCACATTGTCCTATATAGACTATAGATACTTGTAATATTTGCATGAGAAAAAGTGTTTTGTATGTAGAATATGAAATCCCTCTGAATAGACATGATGATGGAATGATAAAATTCCACAAAGTTACTGTCTCATTACCGATAGTTACGACCTATAAAAATATTTCAAGATGTGTTATATAATTTTACAATTATAAAAAACAAATGATAAATGTATAATAAACATATAATAAATACATGATAAACAAATTAAAACGATTTATTTATAAAAAAATGTTATGTTAGTAACACTAAGTTAGCAACACTCTCTTATAATTTTATTCCTTAGTAATTATTTTTTAAATATATTATTTAGGCTAATTATAAAATTTTTACAAATACAAGGGAATTGTATAGATTATTATTATAATTATTACTATGTTGTTCAGTATAATTACAGCATAATATAATTGAAATATAATAAATATTATAAAGAAAACATTACCTGTTGCTTATTTATGACGATAGCGATAAGATATACGCTAATAGCAACAAATCCAATTATTAACTGAGTCACAGCGATTATTCGACTTATTCGTGCATATCCCGTCATTATTAAATAAGACTGTTTCTCCCTCGACGAAAACGACCAATCGTCAATTGCAGATGTCACGTTGACGGCAATCTTTTTCATATAAATACGCGCTAAAACGACATTTATCCATGAGTGAACGTAGAACTCTATATTAATAAAAGCTTCCAGAACGTCCTTGGTATCACCGCAGTTTTGGAAAGATTCTATCAGCGTGCAGATCACTGTGAGAGACTATACGATATCAAAGGGGTTCAACTGTTTCATAAATAAATATAAATTAATTTTCATAAAATTTTTGATAATAAAAATAAACTATAAAATATAGATTAGAATTGATTAAAAGTTTCATAATTTTTCTTAAAAAATCTAATTATCCTTAAAATTCCTTTTTTAAATTAGTTGCAAAAACTTATTATTACTTAACATACACTTTAACTGCCATGTGTATTCAATTGGATGCACACCTATGTAGATCCAGGACTCCGCGTGTATCAATTTGAATACACATACATTTCCAACTTACTATCATTTAAATAAAGAATCGAAAATATTTTTTGCACTGATTTTATATGTACATATTGTAAGTATATATTGTGAATTCTGAAGAGGTTTGTTAACTTATTGTTAGACGAAGATTTTTTGGTAATTATTCGGATTAACGGAATCCGCGCCGATGATTTTGATCTTGACATATGTTGTCAAGGACATGACCCTAAGTGACCTTCAAAAGGTTTTAGGTAGTGGTCACTGTTCGTTTAAAAGTTATTAATTATAAATTAAGTTTAAAAAATGTCTTATTTTTGCTATACACACATTGACAAATATACGACTTTCTCCGCGAAGGGAGGTTCATCTTACCTCTCCCACCTGCCTAGGGACGCATAACTTCCCACGCGAAGCGAGATCCACTCCACCTCCTTTCCTTGTGTGGAAAGTTAAACGCACCTAGGCAGAGGGGAAAGTGGGATGGACCTTGCTTTGCGTGGAAAATCGTGTCCCTAGTCAGGAGAAGGGGAGGTGGACTTTTTTTTACGTAAAAAGTCGAACGCCTCTAAGCAGGAAGGATATAAGGTAGTTTTATATATAGTTTTATATATTTATTGTATATGATAGAAATAAAACATTATTTTTTGAACTTTATTTGTTAATAACTTTTGGATAAATTCCAGTGATCGCACCTAAAACTTTTTGAAGATCACTCACGGTCATGACTTTGACAACATATGTCAAGATCAAGGTCAGCACGATGTTTGTTAATCCAAATAATTGCTGATTTTTTAAACATTTTGTTGAAAAATCTAAATTTTAATGTGAAAAATTTATTCAAAATTATATTATGTATATGATGTATACATAATATAATTTTGAATAAATTTTATATTATGAAAACATCTATAGATTCGTGGCAGCAATAAATACGTATTTACATTTATACACGCGAAGCAAGAATGTTATTAATTATTGTTATGCCACAGTATAAGTAAAAATGGTACTAGTTTAACTCTATTAAAAATCGTATTAATAATTATCTGTTATGCATATAGGTCAAATGTCCGCAAATATTTTGAAAAACATTAAATTTTAAGTTATATATTACACTTACACTCATTTTAAAAAAGTTAATATGACAGTATGGAGTCAAGGAACCGATTAAAAAGGTCTGTGCTGCAGTCAAGCATTAAATTATGATTATATTGACTCTTAGTAAAAAATTTATGTACATTATAGATTTGCATTTGTCGTCACAAGTTACATTTAAGAAAGGAAACTACTTTTATAATGTTTTGTCTTACCTCCACAATGAATATAACAATCCAACGAAATGTGCAAACTATATCGTTCCATTGCAAAGGCCATACACCGACTATCCACATCATCATCCTTATTACTGAGAAGCCATAGTTCATGCCACTCTCCCAATTTGTCTTCATGCTTGGCAACATGCTAGTTTCGATCTCAACAAAATTGTTACGATGTCATACACGATATGTTGTTCAATTTATGCGATGTACGGCTTTGAGAGGAATTACTATAGACGAATGTTTCACTTGTTCATCGATTGGTTTTTATGGTGATAAGATAAGTAGTACTATAATTTCTGTGATCGTACATTTTTGTAACATATTTTTCCGTAATGTGCATAATTTTCTGCAATAATTTGGTTATTCCGTTCCATGTCATGCATATGATGCGCATGATGTATTATCAAGAGACACGGTAGTATCTCGCGCCAAGTGGACGCGCAGCGCGAGACACGCGTGTCTTTACGCGAGTCAGCGAGTTGCGGGCATCCGAGCATCGGAAATTCTCGGTTTTTTTAATAAAGGTTAGACCGATCGAGTTCTAAATATGAGCTCCATTGACAGTTTGGGTCCGAAATATATAATAAACGTTTATTTTACCTCTCTACGTGTCCCACGAACAGAGATATCGTGATGCGAAATCCGAAATGTCAAAATTTTATGTAAGATACGTTACCTCAAAAAGTCATCTCCTTTTCATATTTTCGACGGTAGATGGTACTCGTTTATTGCTGTCATTTACCGACTTATTTATCTATAGTTTTATTAGCACTGTATTATGTGTCGACATTTCACTGTATAGTTACTTTAATACTTTAATAAATTACTTTTAAATTAAAAGTGTATAAAAATATAAAACAGGCCGCTTGATGTGTGAACATCATTACGTATATATTCATGCCGTTTATAGCTTCGCGAATTTGGTAACGGCATGAATATATACGCAATGACGTTCACACGTTAAGCGGTCAAGCGGCCCGTTTTAAATTTTTATATGCTCTTTAGATTAAAATTACTCAGAAACTAAAGCCGCAATTAAAGATCTAAAAATACTTCTATTATATGTCGTCGGTATCTTTCGATTGCGATCAGTCCGAATAAAATTGGTGCAGCCAATACCAAGATCTGGAGATCATTTCCCAAAAAGGGACCATTTCAGCTTTTTAAATTTTTTTAGTCGTACGTGTAACATACATAAAGCGTTTTGTCCATTAAGCTGCTATTCACAATGCCTTCATAGAATTCTAATTTTATATATAAAATTAAAGTAAAATTAGCGACAAAAGTGAACCTTAACGCGTATTTGATTAATCATGATTCTTTATCTATAATAACTAGTGAAGAAGCAATTATTGAATATAATCTGCTAAACGACTACATAAATCATACGTTACATTTACCTTACATTTACCTTACATTTACGTTACATTTACGTTACGTTTATGTTACATTTACGTTACATTTACCTATTATTAATTGCGTTACATATTGTAAAAGCGTATAAGACTAGTATAGAAATAATGATTTCAGATTTGTAAGACGTGCGGTTTAAGTTAAATTTAAAAGTAGATTTAAAATTAAATTATAATCTTAATTGTAATTGTGATTATAATTTTAATGTTAATTATTGTTAATTAAACAGTAAACATTGTTTATTTCTTTTATGTAATATTTAATTATTATATTTTGAGGTCTAGCAGCGCGCCAAGTATTTTTACATAAAAAATTTTATTTTAATAAAATTTTCTCATTTTGTGATGCTTCGTCTTTAATT
>NW_017297113.1:60455-72571 GCF_001594075.2 Trachymyrmex cornetzi
AAAATACAATAGTATATGTTATATGTTGCAAGAAATTATATATTCGTTTTGCAATTGGCGTAATTTAAAGATTTGATTTCATTTCTTTTTTAATACATGTATACGTACTACTGAGGGGTAATTTATAATAAAAAATTTACAACATTACCACTTGAACTATATTATTTATGTAACGGTTCTTTTTTAGTTTATGTAAAGTACAGTTTTTTATGGAAGGTACATGCACACTTGGCGCCTTTTTTTTGAAAAGGTTACCTTCCTATTTTATTCTACTTGAATATTTGGTGAATTACAAAAATAAAATGATACATTATGCGCATCGTACATGATACGGAACGCACTCTTTGTCAGCCTGTCAATATTTGTGAACGATCACGACCTAAATAATGACACTACGCATTGAACTTACCTCTCTGTTCATCTGTTTCATAGTCCAGTATTCATAGTCCGTTCTTATTTTAAGACCGTCTAAAGTAAAATCTTAACATTCTAACGCGACTTTCTGAGTGATTCATGACATCTTTAGACTGTATTTAAGACAGTCTCAAATATAAGAATCGACTATACACATATAACGGCTTAGTCTTGCTTTGTTGACTTACAAGAGAACACAACCAAATGAATCTCTCAAATTTAAATGAGCTTTTAGTATGTTGTTCTATGGACAAAAATAGGAGACACATTTTTTTATACGTGCTGAGTCGCACGTTAAGAGGGTCAAATCCCCCCTTGAAAAATGTCGGTTTTTTTTTCAGATTGCATATCGTCAAAACTGTAAGAGATAGAAAAAAATTTTCAGAATGAAAATTGAATGGCATTAAGAGTTTAGAACTACAATGAAAAATTTTTTTTCTTTATAGATAAATAATTTTTATTATAAATAAATAATTTAAAACAATATTTTTTTATTATAGTTCTAAAGTACTCTTAATGCCATTCAATTTTCATTCTAAAAATTTTTTTCTATCTCTTACAGTTTGGACGATATTCAATTTGAAAGAAAAAAATCGACTTTTTTCAAGAGAGGATTTCGCCCATTTAACATGCGACTCAGCACGTATAAAAAAATACGTGTCTCCTATTTTTGTCCATAGGACAACATACTAAAAGCTCATTTAAATCAGAGAGGTTCACTTGGTTGTTTTCCCTCAATAGTCTATTTTAAAGCTTAAAAACTTAAAAATTCCACATGCAATGGAAATATTTCACAATGGAAATATAATTTTAAAAATTATTTTTAAAAACTGACTTTTTAATTCTTAGAAATTATCTAAGATTATTTTAGATTAACTTTTTACACTATATAAATTAATTCAAAAATTTTTGTGTAAACTTTTTATTACTTTTTAAAAAACCTTAACTTTATTTAAAGTAAATTTTCCTAAGGTAGTAGTAGAAAATAAATACATAAAATAATTTCTTTAGGAAGTGTTACATTTTAAAAACATATTTCTTGTATTCTTGAGGCTTTCACGGGTGTTTCCTATATGACAATCTTGTGTTTCGCGGGTTTTCTCCGTGTTCAAATCCATTCTTGGCATTCCAAGAATGGATTTGAACACGGAGAAAACCCGCGAAACACAAGATTGTCACATATTTCTTGTATAATTAAGATAAGGTTACGCGATAAAAGATAAAAATATCTTTTTCTTGAAAGAATTCCCTTTTGCTCACGTTTCTAGCATTACCTTTAATACTGATAAATACGAGATGGAAGTACGAGCCTTCAGAATTTCCTTAAAGTTTACGAAATTTATTGCCAGAAACTTTCCTGCAGTTAATCGATGAGGATTGATTGATCGAAGGATCAATTAACAGCAAATTCTTCATCAAGTTTAAATCAAAATTGTACCATGGTGAGTCATAAATCACAGAAGCTAGTCCTTGTGATTGTAATTCCAACGTCTGTCCGGCGAAACAGTAGAGAAATAGCTACAGCAACAAAACAACGATAAAAAGGACATGTTTTATGTAACGTATGTGCTATGCATCGAAAGCGTGAGGATTAACTGAAAACCTGAAATACGATAATGAACTATATACATGCAATAATTATCGGTAAGTTTAAGACTTCTTGTAAATCTTGTAACAAATTTTGTACGCCTATTCTGTAATTAAACCAGAATTAAGTTGGAGCAGGAATTCCTAAAGTGAATCTATTTTATTAATTTTTTCAAACAAGTATTTTTCTAACTGCCTTTACAGATTAATAAATCCTTCTTCATATTAAAGTATAAACAATAATGTAATCCAAACCGGTCAGCTTTATGCCAAAAACGAAAAATAGATGGAAAATTACAGTTTACCGACTTTTAACGTCGACTCGTAATAATGTTTGCTTTATATACGAGTTTTATACTTCGTACGTACAAAACAATCTTGATTTCGACTAGAGATTACGTGAACAACTAATGCTAAGTACTTAGAAATAAGTTTAGATACTTAATACGAAAGATTAGTTAGAAAATTTGTACGTATGATGTGTGAGTGCGATATCGATGGTGTAAAAATATGTCGATGTGTTGTATTTTATCGGTAAAACAGCGATCTCATCGGAGTTCGAGCTTCACTTTAAGATTCCCTTAAGGAAACATTATTTCATATCTTCATTTTTTATACATGATACAAAAATTATTACTGAATAATGTAGTTATATTATTCTGTTACTAAAGTTTTATCACAAAGTAAATTGGATTTCGATTTATTGGAGATAAAATGTACCTTTAACGCATAATAAAATCACACTCATTAAAAGTTGAAATAAGATAACCAAACTGAATGCGTTTTGCAGATGAGCTAAATATCTGAAGCGATGATGTCTCTTTAACATGATACCAAGTCTATTGCAATTCTTTGCTATTTTCTATTTCAAAGAATTCCACTTTGAGAACTTCGAACTGTCCACATACATGCATCGTGAGATCAAAGAAAAATCCATCGTTTTCGCATTGCGAAATATACAGTTGACAAGGATTTGTAATGTCTGCAGGACTTCAACAAAACGATAGACGTCCCAGATAGCACATTATATTCTGAGAATATACTAAAAAGGTCACGTCTGATATTCGTATGATATTCCTATGCACGCAGCAACATCATTCGCAGTATATCCTCAGAATATCGTGATGAATTTCGAAATTTTTCATTAAGAGTGTGTAAGAAATATCTATTAAAAATAATATTCTGTTATAGAGCAAAGAATATTATTTTTAATAGATATTTCTTACATATTCTCAAGGAAAATTTTCGAAAAATCATCTCGATATTCTGAGGATATACTGCGAACAATGTTGTTGCGGACATAGAAATATCATACGAATATCAGACGTGACCTTTTTAGTATATTCTCAGAATATAATGTGCTATCTGGAGTATTACTTCCGAAAACGACAATAAGTTGCTAAAAGCATGTTTTTATAATAGAAAAATTATTATTATACCTACTTAAATATGTATACTCAGTTTGAAATTAAAAATAAATTTATTAATAAATGAGTTTTAAAATTAATTTTGTTTATTTTCCCAATAAACAAACTGACGTTATTTACCGTCATTTTGACGTTAAAGATGTTATTTTAATGTCAAAATAACAATAAGCAATGTTAGCTTGTTTACTACATTAGAAGTACGATTTAGGAATCAGGTGGAACAATTTAACGACCCGGTCTCCAAATCGTACCGAAAGCTACTTTTTTAAAAATCTAATTTAAACAATAATTTAATGTTTATTTTCGTAAAAGTATCGTTTTGTTTTATTGCCAATGAACCAAAGTTTAATGTAAGTACAGAAATATTCTGATCTCTTTAGTTATTGTTACAATTTTGTTTAAATGTTTGGGGGTACGATATAGGCAACTTCCCCCTATATGTTTTTGAACATCATTGAAAATGTAATTCTTTCTAACGGCAAAACTACAATTATTATAAAAAGATTTTTCTGCCAAATCCTATATTTTGTAACCTAATTTAATATTTATCAAATGTTTCAGCTTGTTATGTAATACATCATCAAAATTAAGCAAATTGTGATATTTATTTAGATAAAATTTATTATTTCAAATTAGACAAAAACATTAAACATTATACGTAAACAAGAAAGCAAAATAAAAGTTAAATCTAAATTTTTTTAGTAATGACTGAAAGTTACAACTTACTTCTATTACCGTCGACATAAACCAACGAATTCTCGAAAATATATTTATTTTCTTTATCGAGCACCCATAATATTCCAGGTGTACCAAGTATACCAAGAAGATATTTACAAAGCGTTAAAACATATGAAATTTCAGCATTCTACTCTATAGTCAATCCCATTTTCAACTTTAAAACCTGCAGATTGTGATAATTTCTTTCAATTTATTTCATTCGATAATTGTTGAAATTATATTACACTGAATTTCTCTTCAGTTTGACTTTTCCTCAAAAAAGAATGTAGTCCTTCGTTTCTTCACAATAATTACATTGTGGTGATATTCGATAACTACAACACATTTGTTTTGCTGCGACAACCCCTCGTGAAACTAACTTTCCTGGATTTCTGATTTATTATTTACATCTTTTAACATTTCCTTTAACTTTCCAAGAATCCAAGTATAGCTTGCATTTCCATATGTATTATTTGTCCATATGTATGAATAATATGGTTATACACGACATTGTTCTCGAAGATACTTACTTTGTCTTTGAAATAATAGGTTTGAAATAATAGGAAATAATAGGTTACAGTCATTTAAGTTGCATTTATTAATAAATAAAAAATGTATAGCACCAACAATAAAACAGTTTCTTGAATTATTGTTCTATCAACTTTTTCTGAGGGGAGAAACGATTTATTCTTTCCAGGAAGATAAATAAAATTGAAAAATGTTATGTATGGAAATAAAGTGAAGATAATAAAAAACTGTAGCACAAATATGATACTTGATGAACATAACATTTTTATAAACTAAGCAATAATGGTGAAAAATCATCCACAATATTATTACTAATGATTCTTTATAGAGCTCATACTTTTATATCTCTAAATTTCTTCAGTAAAATCCTTTGTGGAAGTAGAAAACAATATTAACATAATATGTACAAAAAAAGCTGCTGTAAAGTGAGAACATTAGAATAAATAGTCCTAAAAATAAAAAGATATTGTAAAGAAGTTGAAAAAGAAGGCTAAGACTAATTGATACAAACAATATACAAACAATTTCGAAACTACGTCACATTCGATCAAATCGTGTGTCTTCATAAAGAAAAGTTATAATAAATAACTGCACGGAAAGATCGAATTTGCTAAAGTAGCTAAATATTTAGTACATAAGTAGTTTAGTAAATAAATTAATAGTATATATGACTAGTATAAATAATTCTTAACGCTCACAAAAGGCTATTTGCTGGACGTGTTTACACGTCTATAGCAATGAAAGAGTTAAACAATATATCTTGATATAAATTGCGTATGAATCACGAAATTAAATCTTGTAAAATTCAGTTAATTTGTAAATTCTTCTATTGATTAACATATCACAAAAATGTTGAACAATTTAATTTAATCAAACAATTGGCTTTTTTTTATAGTATAAAAGTCAAAACGTATGTCTTAAAATATTTTTTAATCAAACATATTTGCCTATATGGTATATGTACATTACATAACATCAGTTTTCGTAATAAGATCTCAAAACCCATATCAGTGCTATACTGATTAACATTACTTTCGTAGCGCTATTCTTAAAACTGAAATATATGAGGCCGCTGTCTTAAGGACATACATCATCGTCTCGCGATTAACATAAAAAAATTTTCCGCCGGTTAAACGAAATGGAATACTCGATCTCATCATTGCAAAATGCACATCTTTCATCAATGCTGCAGGAAGTGTGAACCAGGAAGTTGTGTACAACATATAGAATATGTCTTCGCTTTCCTTTTGCAAGAATTCACCACCATAGGTATATACCAACGATTGCATTATTAAATAGTTCAAGACAAAAAAACTCTTTATCGCCTCAACATGATTTTTTTCGTTTATACAAATATTTAAACGCAATCCTAAAAATAAGCATTTTATTTTAAAAGATATACGAATATGTTCAAGTTTTGAACATACACCGTGTGACTATTAAATTAAATGTGATAAAATGTATTAAATTTAAATGTAT
This sequence comes from Trachymyrmex cornetzi, assembly GCF_001594075.2. NCBI lineage: Eukaryota > Metazoa > Arthropoda > Insecta > Hymenoptera > Formicidae > Trachymyrmex > Trachymyrmex cornetzi. The sequence continues at coordinate 66,608 of NW_017297113.1, forward strand.
ATCAATTTCTTCAATTTTTATACAAATACGTATGTAGATGTTAGATTGTTAATATAAATGCGGAAAAAAATCTTTGATATACATTACCTACTAATGCAAGCAAAATCGTCACTATCACAATTTGATATAATATAAGAAAATGAAAAGTATCTTCCAAATTTTGATACAATTCCATTAACAGGCTGTGCCTATTAACCAAGTTAACGAATTTTTTTCGATAATTTGCTTCGGTGTTCGACTCGTTCGTAAATGTTTTGAAGTTGTTTTTAAGCACCTTGAGTTGACCGGTGAGATGTATTGTAACGTTGAAGAAGAAACTATCCACGGTAAATAATAAAAAAGATAATATGCATGATTGAACAATCTGGATAGTCAGGATTATCGCATACTGTGGACCAGTAATCAACTGACTCAGTGGACCAGATGGAACCAAAAGTAACCAATCTGTTGTATTAACTGCACATCACAAAAATAAAAAAAAACAAAATATTATCATATAATTTAGTTTATAATTAGATTACCAAACTAAGTAAAGCATGCTATATACTTGGAAAACTTGTATCAAATTTTTAAACTTATATTTAATTTTATTTAATTTAAATTTAAATTTAATTAACACATTCATTTATCAAATGGCCCATCCAAATCTTCGTGTTAATTTAACATAAAATAAATGTTTTAGGAAATAATACAAATATTATGTAAATATTAACACACGAAATGTAACACTAATGCAATTTATAAGAAAATTGTAGAAGCATACTTCTTTAGTAAAATTAACATTTAGAAAATATTAAATTAACATATTTTATTCATTTAGAATTTATGTTTTAAAATAAATTATTTTTATGTTGTTTGATCATTTACTCATAAAATATGTAACGCTAAGAATTAATTTAATGAAAATATTTAAATAATACAATAATATCATGTAAAATTAACACTCGACATGTTAAAAATTTTGACAAGGAAGGTTTAACACAAATACAAAAATGTTTTAACTATGAACCACATAACTATGAACCACATAACAAATACAATTTTACCATTCACTAAATTCATGTCTGTGGAGAATATCTGCTTCAGATTAATAAATATGACGACTGCTATGTACATGCCTAGGCATACATACAACGAGTATAATAATGTAAAAGTGAGTATTTTGGCTTTAACTGCATACTTCTTCATAATCTTCCTAGTTTCCCCATTATTTTTAACAGATAACCAATCATCAATAGCAGCGTTAATGTTAATACTCAGCCTCTTTTGACTGACAATAAAACACAGATTTTTTATAATTCCAGTCGACGTAGACGCAAAGAACGTTATACTTTCTATATTTGAACTGGCGTCCTTGCTGCTCCAGACGAGCTCCGTCGTCAGACAAGGTAGTATCATAAACTGAATAATAGTTAGTATTAAAGCAAATACTAATAAATATAAAGGAATAACTTGCAATAAATTATTTTATTTTTATTATAAGCATAAACTTGTCTAACAGAAAAATAAAATTTTAAATTAAAAAATTTTAAAAATAAAATGCTAAAAAAATAAAATGTTAAAAGAAGAAATTATATATTTTGAAATTATCATTAAATATTTGGAAAAAATTTTCTCACTATAACTACTTTGCAAGTTTTTAGACTTCCCCCATGATATTCTTTAAATGTACGTTATATTACCATCCCTCTTGCATTAACGTACCTGTGCAATCAAACAAAAACCCCATTGTATCTTCGTGAATACTGTCTGTTTCTGTAATGGCCACAAACCGTATACTTTTAAGAATAGTCTATGAGTAGAGAAAACGTAAGCGATGTCATCGTTCCAACGTTTATTCGTCATTCTGGCAAGCGGAAGAACTCGAATGATAGCTTATTCGAAACTACTTCGTTCAGTTGTTACAAACTAAATTTTGCCAAATTACCATCGATTTACTATCATTCAGTCGCTATTATAAGTTATCAATAGCACCATATTAACTTATTATTTTACCGAACTCATGTTTTATTAACTTGCGCAGAAACTCTTCTTTTACGGACAAAGTGAGTAAAGAGATCGGTGTGTATGTCTTTTTATATGTCTTTACATGTCTTTACATTTCTACTTCCATTGTCATTTCTACCATAGAAATATTTGGTGAAGTACATTTGGTGAAATTATTAATTTTATTGTTTCACACACAGTGTAATAATTTTATACATATATTCAACTTATCATGATAAATGCAATTCAATAAGAACTGTATCGAACATTATATAATTATTAAAATAAAATGTTTTTTAATTTTTATTTGTAACATTATGATTTAATATTATTTTATGTATCTTCTTAAAACTCTTTCGTATTTACATTGATGAGCTAAAATGTGATTATTTGCTTAATATTGTGTTGATCCTGTATGTTCTGCTAGCGCTTTTATATCAGACATGGACTCCATATGGTTTCTAAATGTATTCATTAGAATCTGCTACCAAGATGTTAACAGTTAGCAGTTTTTTAAACTATTGTAAGTTACAAAGAGTTATATGGAGCAAATTGGTTTGTCCAATATATCCTATAAATGCTCAATGTGACTGAGATAGGATGAATTTAGTGACTAGACACAAGTATGAAGTATTTCTCATGTTCCTCAAACCATTATTGAGCAACTTGTGCAGGGAACGTTGTCTTGCTGAAAGATTTCGCTGTCATCATAGAAAACAGTTATCATGAAGGAGTGTACCTCGCCTTCATCAATACTGAGTTAAAGAAACTGTTGTTAATGTTTTAGCAGGAGATTCTAATGGACACATTTAGAGGTATTCTCGTAGAATTCATGCTTGGTAGGACAAGAGAGGATTTGACAGCACATAGAAGATCAACACAGTATTAAATAAGTAGTGACAATGCTTTTGCCAATAGTGTATATCTCACAATAAACATAATAGTAATACAATTTTGCTCTATTTCGTTAATACACATCTTTATTTATAGAAAAAAACTTGTAAATTAGTTACAATTGTTTAAAAAATATTAATTACATCGTTAAAGTCATTTATAAAAAAAAAAGAAACTAAACCATCTACTTTTCTCCTAAAAGAATTTTTACTCACGTTTTTATCATTACCCTTAATACAGATAAATATGAGGCGGAAGCTTTTAAAATTTCCTTAAAAGTCATAAAATTTATTGCTACGAATTTTCCTGCAGTTAATTGCTGAGGACTGGCTGCTCGAAGAATTATCAATGGTAAATTCTTCATCACATTCACATCAAAAGTGTACCACGGTGATTCATAAATTGCATAGGCTAATTTTTTCGATTGGAACTCCAACGTCTGTCCAGCGAAGCAATAAAGAAAAAGTTGGACTAACAGTGAAATAATAAAGACTCCATGTTTTGCAGCGGTAAGAACATCATTTATTTCAAGTGAAAGAAGTAAAAGAAATCCTGGAAAAAAAATGTCGAATATAATAAGAACTTTAAAATAGTTACAAATTCTTTATTTATTGTTCTAAAAGTAATAAAATTATATTTGTTCTTTTATTTATTCTATGTCACTTATAACATACTAAATAAATATAAATTTCAAAGTAACGATAAATTTGATTACAGTTTGTTTAAGTTTAAAATAATAATTACCTTCGACGCATAAGACAACAACACTCATTAAAATTTGTGCCAAGATGACTAGAGTGAATGCTCTCTCTAAATAATGCGATAAATATACGAGGCGATAATGTCTCTTCAACAGGATGTCAAGTTTGCTACAGCAGGAAAATTCGTCGCAACCCAATGTATTGAAGTTCATACGAAGAATTGCAAATTGTCCACACATGTGCATTGTGAGATCGAAAAAGAACCCATCGTTTCCGCATTGCGAGATGCCGTTAACGAGGATTTGAACGAACTGCAAAACTTCGACAGCGCAATAGGTGAAAAAAGATGTATAGTATTTTCCAAAGGTGCAATAGGCCGCTAACATCAGCTTCTTTTCATTGGTTTCGTTATAAATGTGCTTTTCAGAAGTCCAGGGCAAATTGATATTGGCTAGCACGACACTGGAGACGAAAGATACCACCGAGGCGCAACCTAAACAGAAGAATATCGAAGAGCCCAGCCTACCTATGCGAGCATACTTTAACATGATATCACGAAAGCGAGAATTTTTCACGTAAGTCCAATCATGGATGACCGATTCCACCAAAATGGATTTTTGTCTCCAATATACGCGATGCAAAAGCAGTTTTACTAAGCTGATTATTGACGATGAGCTTAATAGAAAAGCATCCATAGCATCTTCGTGACCATTACAATGTCGAATCATTTCTAGTGACATGATGATTGATGTACTCGTCTAGTTCATGAAAATAAAATAAAGATGTTTACATCTCAATATAAATTTTTATTTTATTTGAAACACATAAAATAAAATGGAGATATTTATATCTCAATATAATTAAAGGTCTATGCTCAGTTTGGGCCCCGGCTGAATAGCATTGAGACCTAGCTAGGATTGTAGAGCATAAAAAAAGGATTAAAACGTTCCATATGCACAACTTTGTAAAATGAGTCCCTTGAGTGTTACAGCTGTTCAAAGTTCGCTATTATGACCATGTATTATGTACCATATAGGACTGGTTTTATTCGATTTCTCAAATCATCTGGTATCTGGAAGATGTCCAATCTTGACAAAGACAACTAAACCCTTTTTTGGGGGAAAAAAAATGAATAATTATAAGTAATATACATTAATGAAGAGGGGAGAGAGACACTCAAAGTATGAAACAAAAGGTTTTAATTGATTTGACAAAGAGGCTGCGGTTCAGTATTTTTAACTGTAACGTTTCCATCTTCAGTAAGTTTTCTTTTATAATGGCACCAACAGACATGACATACATATTTAAATGTATTGAGTGGGGCTCTTGTAGAACTACTAGGCTCTTGTTCCAAGAAATCTAGCATTTCCGCAGCCAACAAATGTTTACGCGACTGGTTTTTTAAATATTTTCCACATTGCCCACAGTGGATCTCATCGCGACCAGTAGCTGCTTCGGGGTGACTCCGTATCAAAGATTGGTTTACCCCGCCGATTGGTACATTCGCCGCTTGTCCATCTCCCTCCCATCAGTACGAACTCCAGGGGCATCGTCGTCATTACAAGCAAATCCGAATTTCTGTGACATGACGGCATAAATCGCGACCAGGAACTTAGCCGGATTAATGAACTGTACCAAGTACATTTTAGATATTATTTCAATATCTTTGGTACAATCCGTTACCGCCGTCACCGCGGGGAGGTACCCTGGACGCAGAGAAATTGGATAAGACTAGTACATGGTCATAATAGCAAACTTTGAATAATTCTAGCACTTAGGAAACTTCTCCTATAAAGTTGGGCTTATGGAATTGTTTATTCTCTTTTAATAGCTTAAAATTTTAGGCATGTCTCAAAGTTGTTCATCCGAGGCCCAAATTCCCCTATAAAACTGTGGGCATAGTCCTTTTTATACTATTTCAAACATATGCAGGGTGTCCCAGAATGACCGCCAATATTTCGTGTGTTGATACGAGGGTCACTATTTATATTTTGAGCCTAATAATAAAAAAACAATAATTTGTCATTTATTGTTTTTCAAAATATTCTCCTTTATGATCTATACACTTTTGCATGCGTTCGAACCACTTGTCAAAGCATTTTTTTCATTCCGCTTGAGACACCTCCAAAATATGGTCTTTGAACGCATCAACGGCTTCTTCTGCCGACGAAAATCGTTGTCCATGCAATTTATTCTTGACGTTTGGAAACAAAAAGTAGTCATTTAGTATCAAATCAGGACTGTACGGCGGATGACCCATTAATTCGATTTTTTGAGTGCTCAAATAGTCGGTTGTTAGACGAGATGTGTGACAGCTGGCATCGTCTTGATGAAGAATGATCCGGCGGCGCTTGTTTGTTTTCCTTATTTCACTGAAGACTTC
>NW_017297113.1:73042-74955 GCF_001594075.2 Trachymyrmex cornetzi
TGGAAGTAAGTTGATCGATGCACTCCTGTCTTGATAATTCACGTCGAAAGTCGTAATAAATCATTGCACGAAAATTTTCACGAGTTAATTCCATTTTTTCGCTGAGACACGATTTTCAAGTGACTGTAAACAATACAAATCGCGCTCAAATAACAAAACGTTATGAAGAAGGTTATGGTAAAAAATGTCAAACTTTCTAGTGGAAACGTCCGATGGCACCTGACAACACTCAGTGTTGCCAAGGCTCAAAATATAAATAGTGCCCCTCGTACAACAAACTAAACTAACAATGAGTCGAAAAGGAGTCCTCTACCATTTTGCGATTTTGGTAAATATTGATTTTCAACAGTGAATGGAAAGTTTCTTTTTAAAAGTAACAAGTTACAGTTATCGAATAGAAAAAGTAACAAGTTACCGTTACTATAGTTACCGATTTTTAAAAGTAACTTGTTACAATTTCCGTTACTTGAAAAAGTAACTTTTTATTATTTTTTCATTACTTTTTTTAAAATCGACGACCACTAGTCACAACGAATAGATCCCTAGGGGCTTTTTAATCTCAAGCGCTATGAGGGGCTTGTGTCCAATCGAGTCATATCCAATCGTGTATAAAGTAACGATAAAAGTAACTGTAAAATTAATTACCGTTACCAAAAAAATTTGACTACGTTATCGTTACAATTATCAAAGAAAAGTAACGCAGTTACCAGTAAAGTTATACCAAAAAGATAACTCGTTACTGTAACTTTATTACAAGTAACAAATTACTTCCGTTCCCTGGTTTTCAATAATTTTTTACTCAAGTAATATCAACTTTACAGAAAAACAGTAAATGACCAAAATTGTTTATTTTCTTCACATAAAGTTCTAAGAATTTTTTTTAAATTTGTTAGTATTGCATTTTCTCATGTTGATAAAAATAGTTATCAATACGAAAATGCAGTATTGAAAAGTTGATAAAAAATTCTGAAAAAATTCTTAGAGCTTTATAAGAAAATTAAACAATTCTTGTCTGTTGTTTTTTTTTGTAAAGTTGATAGTACTAGAGTAAAAAATTATTAAAAACCAAAATTCGGCGATTTTTAGTAACTATATTGTTAACTATTACGAAAATTGCAAAATGGTAGAGGACTTTTTAATTCAGTTTAGTCCGTTCTACCAGCACATAAAATATTTGGCGATTATTTTGGAACACCCTGTATATGGTTTAATGTACAGGATGTTTCGCGAAGAAATTAATAAATTTCTGGAAGTGTGTTTTAGAGGTCATTCTAATTAAAAAATATACATATAGATTAATTCAACTCACAATCAGTTATTGACGCACAAATAAATAATCATATTAATGCAGCAGACAAAATACACTAAATATTTATCATTTTTATGTAAATATTATTTTCATAATCATATTAGTTGGTCGAAATACCTATACAATTGCTTACAAACACTGCAACTTACTATACTGCTTGATGTGTCAAAGAAAAAAATATCTGCATATGCTAAAATGTCTGTATATTTGTGTGTGTGTGTGTGGCATAGCTAAATACTAGATATTTTTTAAGATAATACGACTCTATCCAAGGAGCGCCAATGCGCGTATAATGCGCTTTTAATTCGCATACGATTGCGTTGGTTTCAAAACCGCATTAATTATGCACTTAAAATGCACGTATTTTAATGCAATATTTTTGCATGGCATTTGCAGGTTTCAGGGTGCATCCATACTTGGCGCTACAATATTAAGTAGCAAGCTGACATTATTTCGACAAATAATGTTAGCTTGGATTTTGAATTGAATTGCTTTATTTGATTGACTAATCAGAAGAAAGAATGTTACTATAATAGACCGATCGAAGGATAGTAATAAAATTAGTAAAAAATTAATTATATATATACATTAATAATAATATGTA
>NW_017297113.1:74978-78393 GCF_001594075.2 Trachymyrmex cornetzi
TGTACAATGCATACAATACATAAACGAATGAATCAATATTCCTTCCTTTCCGTTTATTTCATAAGAAGAAAGGAGTTTGGTTAGTTAAATCTGTTCTACATTATGTGTTATACATTTCCGGGAAAAAATGTTATATAAATGGACATATTTTATATATAATCATATATAATTGTATATAAAATATGTCAATTTCTTATATAATTACAGGTATACTATATAATTTTATATAATTATACTATATAAAACATTTTTTCCCGGATTATGCAAAGGTCCGTATTTGCCGCTTAAACAAGTTGATTTAATTGGGCTTCTCAATAAGCATAGATATACTTTTTAGAATGCATTGCCAAAAAGTGCATTAAATGCAGATATAATGCATGACAAAAATGTGCTTCGAAAGTGCATTTACAATCAGCTTTTAATGCGGATTTCAATGTACATTTAAAGCGCATTATACGCGTATTGGCGCTTCTTAGATACTTGAAAACAATTTACTGAACAACGAAAATATGTGTGTACAGAAATTTGTAATAGCAATAATAATAAATGATTATTATATGCAATATTTTCAGCACTACATAAATGCTATTCTTCAAAACCAAATAAATACTTGAGTTGTACACTACGTAAAGCAAAAATTAGCGCTCTGAAAGAAGCGAGACTGTTGTCAAAAATTTCTATTACTGACAAAAATGAAATTCTTGATAATTCAGAGAGCCGAATGAAACTATAGTATATATATCAAGACATGGAACATGGACTGTACTATTCGTATTTAAATAGAAGGTATATTATATGTCGGATCAATAAAAATAAGAGAGAAAGCGTGAACACGACCAAGATCTCCCTCCTTTCTTAAGATATTGTGATGGGTTAAATACAAAAGAACAGAGATTTACCATCTCCATGTCCTATCTCTTTCATTTTTGTCGAACAACTTTACACGGCATAGTCCATGCTTTATATTTTTGGTGTATATAAACCTTTTTGTTTAAAACATTCCCTAATATAGATTTTAAAAACACATTCATCGTTTTCCTCGCAAAACATCCTTAAATATAAAATATAATAGTTTAATAAAAAAAAGTGTAACAAAATATATTCATGACACATTAAAGCACATTCATAGATCTGTATACAAATTGCATCTAATTTAATACTCTTTTATTCTTTTTATCAAAATAAAATTAATAAACCCAAGTACTCCGCGAATATGTAAAATTATTACAAATTATAATAAAAATATGATAAAAATGTGATAAAGCATAACTTACTTCCACTATAGTTGATAAGAACCATCGAATTCTCGAGAATACATTTTTCTCGTTTAATACCCAGAGTCCAATTATGCCGAGGAGATTTTTATAAAATTTCAAAATGTTTGTGGTGTCAGTATTCCAATCCGTATTTGATCTCATTCTCGAACACTTTAAAACGTCACGCTTGAGTAAGTTCTTTATTCCTTCGACTATTACATACTGAATATTCAAAATATCTCTTCGATTGGTTATTCCCCGAAAGCGGATGTATTTCTTCATCTATATTCCTCGGTAATAACCGCATCGTTCAATATTTGATTTGTTACAGCTATAAGTACATGCGATACTTAAAGCAACCCCTCTGTGATGCAGTTGACCAAGCGGATTTTTTTAAATTTATTATTCATACTTTCGGCTTTCGTGACTCTCTTGGAGAAAGCAAGTATAGCCTTCGTTTATATTCGTGTTTGTACAAATAATATAGTTACGAAAACTGTACAACACAATTGTCTCTCGTGAATCCTACTAATATCCTGAATGTTATACTTACAGACGTTTAAATATTTTATTCCATGATAAATAAAAAATATATAAATAGCATGAAACTATCGCCCTCACTGAGGGTCAGATTCATATTGTTTTTAGATAGATTCATGTTGTTTTTAGATAGGTTTAATGTAAGAAAGAAGAAAGAAAGGAAAATTCTATGAAGGAAAATCGTAATGGAGTATAGTAAGAATTTGTGATATTTATATTATTTTATCATTTTCTCATAATAGCCGTTATGTATTAAATAATATCGAAATGGTTTATACGTATTCTCGGTGATTGCCAATGTGCACTGAGAAAAAAATATGTTCAACTAACTAAACATATTTAAGTTCTTTGCAGATTTGGTTAATTCAACAAATTTTATTTAGTTGAATTTAACTCTAGTCTGCTTAACATTGAACAATTTGTTAATGTAAAATGGAAAATTTTTTAAATAAGTAAACTATGTGTTTAACATTTTATATTAATACATACCAGAATAAAGTATAAAATATCTCGTAAACTATTGGTTTTTTTATATCACTACCTTAATACTTTTATATTCAGAATAATTAGAGGAATCATATTGTGTTAAAAAATCATACAATTCCGTTTAAAAAAGTGGAGGTGACCTTGAAGTTTCAAAAAATATGATCTTGAGAAAAATTTTTTGCTCATCATAATATGTGCCCCTTCGAATCGAACAACTTTCACTTTTGGTATTTTCACGTATCATTAAAAATAATGGAAATATTTTAGATGATTTTAGAGGAAACGCTCCGCATATACATATCTATAACGTATATACATATATTATACATATATATATATATATATATATATACATACATAAAGTATATAGAAAACTATACAAATTTTACTTGAAACATCTTTTCATATATTTTACTGTTTCGACGATAATTACTTACGCACATGAGCATGGATAGAGTATATAAGGAAGCGTTTATAATTAATTCTCAAAAATGATCATATGGTATAATATAACTTTATTATACATGGTTCAATTTAAAAAAAAATAATCTTCGATTTGATAAAAAAAATTTTTTTAATTTGAGAGAACTATGGGTGATGAGGGTATAATGTTAAACAAACAAAATTTTTTTCTTCACAACTTTAAGGTACTCTTGAAACCGTAAAACTTTTGTTTAAAAATTTTTTTTCCATCTTTTATACTTTTGATGATATTCGGCACAGAAGAGAAATACTGCTTTTTTTCGAAGGAGTGTTTCACCCCTTAAATATGAATTAGCGTACATATGAAAAAAATACGTATTTCTTAGATTTTTGTGTTTAACAACATATTTCATGAAGAATCAAATCGGTGCCGGACAGTGAAACGTCCATTGTTAAACTTAAAGTTGAAAAACTTAAAAATTTCAGATACAATGAAAATATATTTTTTTTAATTATTTTAAAGTCAGCCTTGAAATAATTTAAAGCTCTAATGTTATTTTAGATTAACCTTTTATACTTATTTACCTCAAAAGTTTTTAAGGAGGTTGTAAAAGAGCATAAAACACATATATTAATATTTTCGCTTTAAACAAACTACATACATGTGAAAGTTGTGTTCATAACATTCTGGTTTTATTGAGCAACACATT
>NW_017297113.1:78568-95957 GCF_001594075.2 Trachymyrmex cornetzi
TCATATATTTATATTAGAGTACAAATTTAAAAAATATTACTACTTATTTAAATAACTTTTGATCCAGATGGTCAATTGTTTCTATTTTTTTTGTATTATTATTAAATGAAATTTAGAATAGTCTGTAATTTTTTCAAATAGTTCTTAACATATTGCATTGGCCTTACAACCTCCTTTAATTAAAAGTAAACTTTTAATTATTTTTAAAAACCTTAACTTCATTTAAAGTGAATTTTTCTAAGAGAGGAAGTAATGTAGAAAACACGTATAATTTGTTTATCAAGTATTACATTTTAACAATATTATTACTTGTATAATTAAATTAAGGTTACGCAATAAAAGATAAAAATATCTTTTTCTTGTAGGAATTCCCGCTCACGTTTCTAGCATTACCCTTAATACGGATAAATATGAGGCGGAAGTTTTCAGAATTTCCTTAAAGCTTATAAAATTTATTGCTAGAAACTTTCCTGCAGTTAATTGATGAGGTTTGGTTGATCGAAGGATCATTAATGGTAAATTCTTCATCACATTTAAATCAAAATTGTACCATGGTAAGTCATAAATTGCAGAAGCTAGTTCTTGTGATTGTAATTCCAACGTCTGTCCGGCGAAACAGTAGAGAAATAGCTGCAGCAACAAAACAGCTATGAAAAGGAGATGTTTCATGGCAGCATATGTACTATGCATCGAAAGCGTAAAAATAAACTGAAAACCTGAAATGCGTACGATAATGAATTATATACATATACGACAATTATTGGTAAGCTTAAGATTTCTTATAAATCTTGTAAATTTTGTATATCTATTCTGTAATTAAATCAGAATTAAGTGAAGACGTTAAGAAATCGTATGTTTTATATCTTCATTTTTTATATGACAAAAATTATTATTAAATAATGTAGTTATATATATTACATTACTTTTAAAAGTTTTATTATAACGTTAATTGCATTACGATTTATTTGAGATCAAATGTACCTTCAACGCACAATAAAATCACACTCAATAAAAGTTGAAATAAGATAACCAAATTGAATCCTTCTTGTAAATGATGAGCTAAATATATGAGGCAATGATGTCTTTTTAACATCATACCAAGTTTATTGTGATCAAAAAATTCTTTGCTATTTTCTATTTTAGAAAAATCCATCCTGAAAACTTCGAACTGTCCACATACATGCATTGTGAGATCAAATAAAAAGCCATCATGTCCACAATGCGAAATACAGTTGACAATGATTTGTAATATCTGCAGGACTTCGACGAAGACATAAGCGACAGATGTATAACTTCCGAAGACGCAATAAGCTGCTAAAAACATTCTCGTTTCGCTTGTTTTATTGTAAATCTGCTCTTCAAAGCTCCAAGGCAAATCAAAATTGGCGAATATAAAAGATGAGAAGAGAAACACGCAAGAAGAATATCCAAAATAAAAAAATACCGAGGAACCCCGCCTACCAATGCGTGCGTATTTTAGCATAATGTCGCGCGTATAAGGATTTTTCACAAAAGTCCAATCATTGATGACAGATTCCACCAAAACTAATTTGTGTCTCCAATTTACACGATGCAAAAGCAGTTTCGATATACTAGATATCGATGCGGATGTTGATAAAAAAGCGTCTAATGCATCCTCATAACCACGACAATGTCGGATAACTTCCAATGACATGCTGATCGTTGCACTCAGCTAATTTAAAAAAATAAAAATATTGAGTTCTTGTAAAAGATACTTCATTTTTATTAAATTATATACGGTCTGACAGAAAAACCTAAAGTTTTTATAATGACTATAGTTTCGTCGACGGAGAGGATCACGTAACGTTCATACAACACTCTTGACGCTATTTTAGTAGCAATGGAATAGTGAGAAAAATAGCTAAGAAAACCTGATGGTTCTTAAATTAATACCATGCAGGCAAGTTTTACATATATACAACTGTCGATTTGTAAATATACAGAATAATGTATCTCATTTATAAACGTACATAATTATATATACTTATTTAGTAACCGGAACTCAATAGCTGCTATATCAGGAAATTATGGTATAATATCACGAAACACGGTGCAACGCATAATGTGTAACTTCCAAACTAGCCTACAAGAATATGCGAAGAAATAGTTATCTTTCCCAATAGAGTTGAATAGCTACTAAAATGACATCATATATATTGTTGAACATCACCGAGAATGCAATCCTTCCTTATACTAACAGAAAAATTACAGAGGTTTCTCTGTCAAATTCTGTATTTTTTATAAGATAATTTTAATTAATATTTATCAAATGTTTCAACTTTATTTTATGTAATAAGACGTTATCAAAATTAAGCAAAATGTGACATATAATAGGGTAAAGTTGCCGAAATCGCACCGGCTCCTAAATGACACTATCTCGCTTCAAAATTCAATTATTGTATTTATATACTTTCTTACGGGTTATTCAAGAATGATACTGCAACGCTACTCCTTTATACTCGTGACATGAAACGTAATAGGAATGTTGTTATTTACATAAATAAAAGAGTCGTGATAGCGTTGCTACTTTTTTATTTCATAGCAGAATTACAGAAAATATAAATTAAATAGCCTAAATCTTGATTATTTGTCGTGATTAGAATATTATTAAAATTAAATTAATAGAGTCAAAGTTTTTTACATTTTTTTTGTTTATAGATTAAATAAATAAAAGTTTAAAAAATGCTCTAGTTTCCTAAGTCGCACCACAATCTGACCTTTTAAATCGCACATTGCTTATTATTTTTATATTTCTTACAGGTCATGGCCCTGAGTAACCTCCGATAAGTTTTAAATGGCAGTCGACCGTCGTTAAAGAGTTATTAACAAAAAAGTTTTAAAAATAACGTTTTATTTCTATTATATTTTTCAGAAATACTCAGAAATATTCGGAAAATTTAATGGCATATAATAACCTAACCCTAACCCAATCATACATGGTTGGGTTAGAATTAGGTTATTATACATATATTTATAGGTATATAATACAACTATATAACACGAGTATTCCCTGCTTTAAAATATACATATTTGCTATTCGTGTACTGTAAGAAAGTAAGAGTCGAAGGTGAGAGTGCCTTCTTTTGCAGGGAGGAAAGGGGTGAGTCACCTCGGCTGAAAGTCATGCGCCCCTTTGCAAGGGGGAGAGGAGGTGAGAGTCGCTTCGGGTGAAATATTTAGTAGAAATAAAAGGGTTATTTTTAAAACTTTTTTTGTTAATAACTTTTTAACAAAGGTCGACCGCCATTTAAAATTTGGGGGAGGTTATTCAGGGCCATGACCTTGACAACATATGTTAAGGTCAAGGTCATCGGCGGGGTGTCCTCTAATCTGAATAATTACCTTTTTTCCTTTTCTTATGTAATTTAAAAATTTTTTGCGTTATTGTAATATTTTAAATGAGGAATATGGACATTTTTTTTGGCAACGAATTTCCTCATTGTCAAAATCGCACCATACTGAAAAAGATCCTCATTTTCAACGTTATAAAAGCGCAAAACAATTATAAAAAAATTACGTAAAAAAGGGAAAAGAATGCAGTTTATTATGCTGTAAAAAATTTAAGAATATTCTTCATAATTTCTGAGTTATGAGCCTTTAAGTGAAAAGTGATGCGATTTCGGCAACCTTACCTTATGTAGATACAATTTATTTTTTATCTCAAATTAGATAAAACATAATACGAAAATAAAAAAGTAAAATAAAAATTAGACATAAGCCCGGACTCATAGTCGGATCTTATATTCAAGATCGTCGTAAGTATAATCTTAAGATGTTACGAACTAATTAGAGGGCTGTATTAGCATCTTAAGATATTACTTAAGACGGTTTTAAAATAAGAACCGATTATGAATATCATCCATTATCTTTAATAACAACTAAAAATTACAACTTACTTCTATTATTGTCGACATAAACCATCGAATTTTCGAAAATATGTTTTCATCGAGCACCCAGACTCCAAGTACACCAAGAACATATTTATAAATCGTTAAAACGTTTGAAATTTCCGCATTCCATTCTACAGTCAATCCCATTTTCAAACACTTTAAAACTTGCGAACTGTGATAATTCCTTTTAATTTATTTCGTTCGATAACTGTTGCAATTATATTATATTGAGTTTCTCTTTGGCTTTTCCTCAAAAGAGAATGTAGTCCTTCGTTTCTCCACAATAACTGCATTGTGATGATATTCAATAACTATAACCAGCATTTGTTTTTCTGCGACAACCCTCGAGAAACTGACTTCCCTGGATTTCTTTCTAATTTATTATTTACATCTTTTATATCATTTCTTTTAACTTTCTAAAAATGCAAGTATAGCTTGCATTTCCATATGTATTATTTGTATAAATAATATGGTTATACACGACATTTTTTTTGTCCTCTAAGATATTTTACTTCGTCTTTAAAATTAATAAGGTTTACATTCGTTTAAGTTGTATTTACTTGATAAAAGATTTACGACACCAACATTGAAACAATTTCTTGAATTATTATTCTATTAGGTTTCCCTGAAAAAACGATTTATACATATTTTCAGATAGAAAAATATAAATAAGATATAAAATCAAGCGACGCGGTAGCATCGCGACGTCAAGTGTATAAAAATATGAAACAGGCCGCTTGACTGGTTGATGCGTAAATGTCATTGCTTGTATGTATGTACTTATAGTATGTTCGTGCCGCTGTCAAATTCGCGACACTACGACTAGCTTTTTCCGGAGTTTTGACAACGACAAATTTTCGATTAAAATTACTCAGAAACTAAAACGGCAATCAAAAATCTAACTAACTCTTTTATTATACATATAATACCATTGTGATTTTTCGATAATTGCAACCAGTCCGAATAAAATTGGTGCAGTTGATACCGAGATCGAGTTCCGAAAAAGGACCATTTCAAATATTCAGATTTTTTTCAGTCACACATATAACGCATCATGTAAAATATGTAAAGCGTTTTGTCCATCAAGCTGCTTTCACAATGCCTTCATTCAAATAATATTATGAAAATTAGCAATGTAAGTGAATAAAAGTAATGCATGCATATACATGCGTGATAATTATCGATGTACACAAGGCAGACAAACAGAGACAGAGCGTGCGTGCGTGCGTGCACGCGAGAGTGACAGAGAGAGAGAGAGAGAGAGAGAGAGAGAGAGAGAGAGAGAGAGAGAGAGAGAGACGCATGGTGGTATTTGACTGATTCAGGCGGCCAAAATTATTTTTGTAATTCAAGTGGATCTAATCATTTTACTAATCTATTGTATTGTATTTTAACCTTCGGTGGTCACTAGGGATCCAATGGACCCCAGAGTAATTTCAGGTTAAAATATTTCTAAGTATTCGGTAAAAATTGTATATGTCGTTACATCTGTCGGTAGTTTAAAGCACTACCTATGAAATCCAGACAGAACCAGTTACTCAAAAAGCGTCAGTATACTCGTGGCACACGGCTGAAGCAAGTGATTTTCGGGGTGGGGTCCAACGGACCCATATGTGACCATGACGTATAATTGGGTGAAAATCTTTTGAAATTTATTTTCGTGATTTACGTGCTCCATTTTTGAAAGAAAAGTGTAAGTAAATTTTTAGCACTCCCTAATTTTTTTTCTAATATTATTTGAGCAGTACGTTTTTTTTATGCATTCAGGTGGCGTTCATTGTGCGTCGACTGTGCAAGGCAAGATTAAAAGTTTTGAATTTTTTAATAGTATTACCACCTTACATATTTTTTTATATTAAATAAATTGTTTATTTTCATCTATTATCAATAAATTAATTTTTTTTTTACAATAATTGTGTATCTCTTTTTTTTCTAAAATAGCACGTTCCCTGCGCGCGCTACGCGCGCGCTCCTCCATTATACTATCCTTTTTAGACATTATGAAATATAATATTACGAATCTGGATTCAAAATGTTTGAATAAGAAAAATGACCGAATCATTATGGCGGTTTGAAAATTTGAAAATTCAAAGTGGTTGAATCAATATGGCGGAATTCTTTAGTGAAATACCATAAAAAATTTTATAATAAAATTATTTATTATCGAACGCTTAATGTTACATGTCGCTTCATTTTTTTTAAATTTACGTTAGAGGAGAAAATCATCGTACACCTTCTGCCAGGTGATGTTTCATTTGAACATCAACCTGACCAGAGGAAGTCACTTGGCGCCCGAGCTTACCGGGTGCGTTGGATACGTTCAGTTCGTGTTTTTGATTAGTGAAATCGAATATTTTTCTTTTGTATTCGTTTGCTCATCATTTGCTCACGATTGCTCCGTCGAATTTTCGTTTGCTCACCCTTAGTTCAAAAGTTATACGAAATTTAAATTTTAGGGGGTCAACATCACGCTAGCCCTCCAATATTAAAAGATCGAACATTTTTTTCTGCATTCGTTTGCTAATTGTTTTCTCACTAATGCTAGCAATAGAACGGAATGAGCGCAAAAATTTTTTTTGCGGATATAGGTAGCACATAAATAGCGCATTATTCAATAATTTCTTCATTAAGATTTGGGTAAGTGGCGGGGGCCAGCTAGGCACACGTGACTTAGGGGTAGATATAACTGTCCGCTCCAAGAAAGAAGCGTCTTAAGTGTTGCAGCGCAAAAACCAAAAATATCTGGAAATAGTAGCGCATAAGTAGCGCATAAATCCTGTGTATTTAATTTACCAAACTGGTTGTTTTTAACGGATGGGTGGGCTGACTAACTGCATACTCAGTCACCACAGAAAAAATGGTTTTTAGCTAAACGGAATGAGCACAAAAATTGTTTTTATGGATATAGGTAGCACATAAATAGCGCATAAATCTTGTGTATTTATTTCTCCAAATCGGTTGTTTATAACGGGTGGGTGGGCTGAATGACTGCAGACTCAGTCCCTCAAAAAAATTTGGTTTTTGGCAAAACGGAATGAGCGTAAAAATTGTTCTTTACGGACATAGGTAGCGCAAAAATAGCGCATAAATCCTGTGTATTTATTTTTCCAAATCGGTTGTTTTTAACGAATGGGTGGGCTGACTGACTGCATACTCAGTCTCCCAAAAAAAATTTTTTTTAGCTAAACAGAATGAGCGCAGAAATTGTTCTTTACGGATATAAGTAGCGCATAAATAGCCCATAAATCCTGTGTATTTAATTTTCGAAATCGGTTGTTTTTAACGGGTGCGTGGGCTGATTGACTGCATACTCAGTCTCCCAAAAAAAATTTTTTTTTAGCTAAATGGAATGAGCGCAGAAATTGTTCTTTACGGATATAGGTAGCGCATAAATAGCGTATAAATCCTGTGTATTTAATTTTCCAAATCGGTTGTTTTTAACGGGTGGATTGGATGACTACTGCATACTCAGTCCCCCCAGAAAAAATTTTTATTTTAGTTACACGGTATGAGGGAAAAAATTCTTCTTTACGGATATAGGTATAAGCGCATAAATAGCGCATTATTCCATAATTTTCTTATTAAGTTTTGTTTAAGAAGGGGGGATCAAGGGCCCGTTAAACTGATATTTCTTAACGTCTGCCTAACTGGCCTTTCCACTTAACCAAATCTTAATGAAAAAGTTATGAAATAATGCTCTATTTATGCGCTATCCATATGCGCAAAAAAATTTTTTTCGCCCATTCCGTTTGGTTAAGAAAAAAAATTTTTTATGTGGGGTTGAGTAGGCAGTCAGCCTCCCCACCCGTTAGATACAACCAATTTGGGAAATTAGATACACAGGATTTATGCGCTCTTTATGTGCTACTATTTCGAAGCATTTTTTATTTTTGCGCTGCAACCCTTAAGGCACTTCCCTCTTGGAGCGAACAGTCGTATTCAAACCTGAGTCGTTTAAAATCCCAACAAATCTTTGAAATATTCCTCCCACTCCCTCATTCCTATCTGCTTATTTATCCGCTTCCATCTCTTCCTTTCCCTGTTTACTATTTCCCATATCGTTTCTCACTGTGCGCTCTTTCCACTTTCCTTTCCCATCTCTCATTCTCCTTTTTTTCTTTGCCTTATACAGCTCCTTATATCCCCTTTTTCTTTCCTGTATTCTTCTCCCCTCCCCTTCTCCCGCCCATTACCTTTCCTTCACTTCCATAATGGGTGGCACGCCGTTGCACACGGCTCAATTGGACACGAGCCACTCACAGCGCTTAAGACTACAAAGTTCCTAGGCACCTGGTCGCTGTGATTCGTGGTGTCCAATCCAGCCGTGATCAATCGGGATCACCCCCCCTTAATACCCTTCTCACTCCCTCCTTTTCTCTCATTCCCTATCCCACCATCCCATTCCCTTCCTTTCCTTACCCCTCTCCTTTTTTGTATTTCTCAAAACTTCCCTTATTCTTCCTTCCGTTTCCTTCATACTCTTGTTTCCCTTCCCGTCCCTCCATACTACCTCCACCAACAAACCCTAAATACAACCCTATCTTCCTATCAAATTTCACCAAAATTGAAGAACCTTTACATTTCCGTAACATTACCGTCCGCCATGTTAGTTCAACCATTTTGAATTCCCAAATTTAAAATTTGAATCGTGCGTCCCCATAAACCCGCTAATTCCAAATTCCCCCATAAATTTTTTAGATTTTCGTAACATTTCCGACTGCCATTTTGTTCAGCCATTTTAAATTCTCAAATTTCGAACAAAATCGAAATGAACGACGCTACGATCCCCCGAAAAACAAATTGCATCATAATCGAAAAATATTTAAATTTCCATCACATCTCCGTCCACCATAATGACTCAGCCATTTTGAATTTCGAAATTTTTATCACGATTTCGGAAGGAGCGATCCCTAAAACCCCCGAATACGAAGCCACATCGAAATCGGAGTACTCCCTTTGAAAATAGGCTTCAAAAGAACGTGACATGCCAATTTTAATATAGGAATCACCTACTTCAATCTTCTAAATAAATACCTTTTTTGGAATAAACACAAACAAATTATTTTTTTACTATAAGTATACCTTCTGTAGAGTCTACCCCTAAAATTTTATGAAAAGATATTAAAAATTCAAAAAGTTATAAATTTTTAAGTAAAAACAGTCATTTTTCGCTGTTTTTTTCATTTATAAAAATTTTTAAGTACTTTAAATTCAAAAATTAGCAAGTTCAGTAATGAGATCACAATTTTGGATGTTTAAACAATGTCCTGAAATTTTTTCAACTGCTACAGCTTCATCTTTTGATATAGCAACGATTTTATTTTGTGGGGTCCATTGGACTCCGTATGACCATTTAAAAATTTTTAGGATGTGTGACCACCGAAGATTAAGATGTAGGAAATACTTTTTTATGAGAAAAATATAGTTTTTACAATTTTTAACTATTATAGTTATTCTCTTTAATTAAAACATAAGTTTAAGGGGATGCTGGAGCGACTTTTTTAACTTTTTTTTTATTTTAGTATAAAATCCACTGCACTACGTTAGGATTTTGCGTTTACTTTAATCCTGTAAAAGAATTTCTTATTCCATTTAGTCAATTCGGAGATTTTGATCAAACTGCAATGTCGATAATTGGGTCCTTCCAGCATTCCCTTAAGGCGATGCTAAAGCTCCCTGTTTTACCACATTCCTATTCGGTGAAAAATCTCTGTATTGGATGTACGGATTGCAAAAGTATTATTACTTAAATTATAGTACGCATCAACAGGACCTCAGCTGCACTGGATTTTATGAGAAAATCGAAAAAAAAATTAAAAATTCACTTACTTTTGGCTGTACAGCTGTTACCTCAGATATGTATTTGCTTGATATAAGAATTTTAGAGTCCATATCTTGAAAATAAGCGTGCAGCTGAGGTCACATTATTGAAACGAACGATACTAAGTTTGTAGAACTAAGATTGAAAGTCTAGAAAAGCAATATTTCCACCGAATAGAAAATACGTGTATACTGATGCTTTGCGAAGACTGGGACTGTCAACAGAGCCGAAATTCCGCGTAGCAGTAGTTGCGCGGTCTTGCGATAGATGGTGCTGGCATATGTTAGATAAGAACAGACGTATGCGTTTGAGTAAGACAGAATGATATATATTATATAATATAATGTAAAAACTAAATCAAAGATGTCACCACTATTATCGAATTTGGAATTAAAAGAGTCTGTACTATCGACCTTAATTGAGTTGGGTAATCGGTTTAGCATCCCCTTAAAATGTATATATAATAATATCAGCTCGAATCATTATGTTGACATTCAATGATTCGAAAATAAAATTTAAATAATTAAAACGAGAAATAAACATATGAGCGGTCATGAAATTCATATTTATTACTAATACTTTGATAAACTTATATTAGTTATATCGTGGAAAACCGCGCAATTCCACGGTTTTTACGAAATCGTGAAGTAGAAATCTTCATTTTTATTAAAAAAAAAAAATTATCGAGAAGCACAGAGAAGTACTACTAATATCATCGAGTTTGTTAAAATTGGCCGAAGAAAATAACAAAAAATATTTTCAAAACGCTTTAATTAGCTCAGTTAAAATTGTAATAATCTTAATGAAAATAGTTAAAATGTATTCACACGTACGTTTTATCACAATTTATAACCATTCACTTGAAACTATATCCCGGATAAAAAATATTCACTTTTGAAAGAATGCTATGAACGCCGACACCTACGAGATACTATTAAAGCCTGTCGACCCTGGGCCCCTATTCTCTATAACTGCCTTTACACACCTACACTACTACTCGATAATTGTCGGTGTCGTTGCGCAGATATTTTGTATGGTGAAAAAGCTGCGCAACGACACCGACAACTGTCGGTAAGCATGTAAAACAGTTACAGACTGGTAGGGGCCCTGGTCAAATTTTTGTGACTCTCACACAATGGGGGCCCGGGGCTCGGGGATAATTGAAAAACGATAATGTTACCGACAATTAATATTTACGATTATTCATAAATATTTCGATAATACATTATTAAATTCGTGATTTTTTATTATATAAATGTATAAATAAGTACGCATACTTTTAATGCTTTATATATATAATATCTTATATATTAGCGAAAAATTACAATTTTTTCTCTGCATTTATCATCTCTGTTGATAATCAAACACGGATGATAACATTAAAATCACAGTTTTAAATTAAAAATCGAATATTATTATGGGGATGCTGGAATGTCCTGTTTTACCATTAATTATTAAAAACTCTTTTCTCTTAATTGTGTTTATGGATTGAAAAGTCCTCCTCCACAATTAAAGTATCGACAACAACGCAATTCGCCAGCTACAATTAAATAAAAACGAAAAAAAATTTAAGACTTACAGTTTTGTTATCGACTTCTGTAGTCGACACGTCACAATATGTGCTGCACATAAAGACATAGGCCAGTATTCATAGTAGAGTCTTATTTCAAGATCGTCTTAAGTAATGTCTTAAGACTCTAATGCAGCCTTCTGATTGGTTTATGACTTCTTAAGACCGTACTTAAGACAGTCTTGAATATAAGATCTGACTATGAATACCGGCCATAGAGAATGGACTGCGTGATCCTTGTGTCAAAATGGTCGATAGGGATGAGAGAGAGGGACCGTGGCAGAGGGCCATTTCTATCTCTTTCCATTTAATGGTGTAATAGGAGAGAGAAAGAGAGATTGGCTGTCTCCCACGGTCCCTCTCTCTCATTATTGTCGACCACATTTGATACACTACTTAGATACGAATTGCGCAGTCCATTCTCTATAGGTGCTTTCCGTATCGCGCATGATACGCATGATGCATCCATTGTCCTTGTTTAACATTTGGTGAGCAACAAGGATAAACGATGCATTATGCGCATCATGCAAGAAACGGAACGCACCCTATGTCTTTGGCTGCATATAAGAGTTTCAGATTTTACTTATTTAAAATAAGTAGCCAGCAGCCTACAGAAAACCTCGAAGAACAATCCTATGCTTTTAGAAACGAGGTAGAGGTTTTAGTATAAAAGAAAAGAGTCGCCGAAAATTTCGTTTGTATATTACGAGTGAAATTGATGTGAAGCCATGAAACCGAGCAATATTTTAGTTGATCTCTTTCTAAGAGATGGCGTTGCAATATGTTAGATAAGGACAGATGAATGCGTTTGAGCGAGACACAACGATATATAATGGCCTAGTTTACACCCAACGACCTGACCTATATCCTGACCTTTACCCCACCTAAGACAGGTCTCGAACAGAGCGTTTACCCCAATATAGACCTATAATATAAAATCCACTAATATAAAATCCATTTCTACGTACACAGCTTATTGCATATTACAAAACATGAAACAGAGTCATCTATTAGTTTCTTAGTACACTTTACGCCTTTAGACCGTCTACCTGCGTTTACATGCGTTAAAGCTAGGTAGGTCGTGCAACCTAAGAGAGGGATCTTGAAAAAGATCCCTCACCTAAGCGAGGTTATAAGTATTTACACCGTCGCGACTTTTCGTGTTTAGGTTAGATTTAGAGTATAGGTGGCGGCCTAAACATAGGGTGTAAACTAGGCCATTAGGTATAAGAAATGAATGAAAGGTGTCACTATTATCGAATTTGGAATTTTAAAAAATATGTACTATCGACTTCAATCAAGTTCGGCTGTCGATCCAGCATCTCCTTATGTGTATATAAATATACATATACACGTCTACGAAACTAATAAATCATGAAATTAGTATCGCATTATTATAGTTTCTTACTCTTAATCTCGTAAATTTAAGACACGCGAATTTCTATAAGCGCCGACTTTAATAGTATCTCGTCGATGCACCGAGAAAAAATACGTCTAACTACACAGGCTCACAAAAAAAGTACCCTGTGCTGAGGTGGAGATTCAGCTATTCTTATGTATTTTGATTAGAGCGAAAAAATGGGTCAAAAATGGGAAAAATAGGTCATTTTTTCGCTTTAGATTGAAAATTTACCCTAGATGGTCCTATTTTGATGTCAGATTCGCATTCAGTGACTCAAAATACATTAGAATAGCTGGGTCTCCATCCCAGCACAGGGTACTTTGTTGTGAGCCTGTGCTATCAAATAAGTTTCGACTGTTGGACTAATCGCTTGTTTACGTTTAATGAACAGTAAGTAATCAATTGTTTTTTGATTCTTAAACTTTCTTAAATAGTATTTATTTTCAACTTGGAGCGAGTTTTAAAAAATCGGTTTTGACCGCTTAAATCGGACAAATACCCCACTGTGCGACATCGGAAAACGTCGGATGACATCAAATGACTACGAACGATGCTGGAAGACGTCAGACGACGTTGGACGATGACGGTGACACAAAGAGACAGATAGTGGGAAGATAAATAATTTTTTTTATATTTATATATGTTCAATCTAATATTCAATATATAAATTATTATTGTATTAAAGCATAATGTTATAAGTAAAAATTGAGAACCATTTTTATTTTAATAATTATATAATGTTTTATATTGTTTTTATTGAGTTGCATTGATACGATGAATATGTATAAAATTATTACTGGAACCATAAAATTATTAATTTCAATTGCTATTCCTGTGCTAGAAATGACTATAACAATAGAAACGTAAGAACATGTAAAGACATGATGTACACTAATCTCTTCACTCACTTTGTTCGTAAAAGAAGTGTCTCTACATGAATTAATAAAACATGAGTTCATTAAAATAATAAGTTAATATGGCACTGATAACTTAAATTATAATAAGAATTGAACGATGATAAATTGATTGTAATTTGGCAAAATTTAATTTGTAACAACTGAATGAAATAGTTTCGAATGAGCTATCATTCGAATCCTTCCGCTTGCCAGAATGACGGATAAACGTTGGAACGATGACATCGCTTACGTTTTCTCCATTCATAGACTATTCCTAAAAGGATATGGTTTGTGGCCATTACAGAAACAGACAGTATTCACGAAGATACAATGGGGTTTTTGTTTGATTGCACAGGTACGAACATGTTATTGTTTTAGAATTTTATTTTTAAATTTTTTAAATTAAAAACTTTATTTTTCTGTGTTTTAGGCAAGTTTATGCTTACAATAAAAATAAAATCATTTATTGCAAATTACTCCTTTATATTTATTAGTATTTACTTAGATACTAATTTTTATTTAGCTTATGATACTACCTTGTCTAACGACGGAGATCCTTTGGAGCAACCAGGACGCCAATTCAAATATAGAAAGTATAACATTCTTTGCGTCTACGTCGACTGGACTTACAAAAAACCTATGTCTTATTGTCAGTCAAAAGAGGCTGAGTATGAACATTAACGCTGCTATTAATGATTGGTTATCTGTTAAAGATAATATCGAAACTAGAAAAATTATGAAGAAGTATGCAGTTCAAGGCAAAATACTCACCTTTACGTTATTATACTCGTTATATGTGTGCCTTGGCACGTATATAGCAGTCGTCATATTCATTAATCTGAAGCAGATATTCTTCACGGACCTGAATTTAATGAATGGTAAAATTGTATTTGTTGTTTTTTACAATAAAATACATTCTTGTTTTTGTGTTAAAACCGTCCTCTTGTTATAATTTTTAACACATTCCAGTGTTAATTTTACATGATGTTATTGTGATGTTTGAATATTTATGTTAAATTAACTTTTCTTAGAGTTAAAATAACACAATTTATGAGAAAATAATCAATCAACATAAAAATAATTTATTTCAAAACATAAATTCTAAGATAAATGAATAAAACATGTTAACTTAACCTTTTACTGATATTAATTTTATTGGTGATGCTTCTACAATTTTCTTAGAAGTTATATCAGTGTTACATTTCATGTGTTAATATTTGCATAATATTTGTGTTACTTCCTAACACATTTATTTTATGTTTAACACAAAAATTTAGATAGGCCGTTTAGAGAACACATAAACATATTAATTAAATTTAAATTTAAATTAAATTAAATATAAATTTAAATTTGATAAAAAATGTTGAAGTATATATCTTTTTTAATTTAGTTTTGTAATGTAATTGTAAACTAAATTATATTGTAATATTCTAATATTTTTTATTTTTGTTACATACAGTTAATACGACAAATTGGTTACTTCTGATTCCATCTGGTCCATTGAGTCACTTGATTACTGGTCCACAGTATACAATAATCCTGACTATCCAGATTGTTCAATCATGCGTATTATCTTTTTTATTATTTACTGTGGATAGTTTCTTCTTCAACGTCACAATACATCTCACCGGTCAACTCGAGGTGCTTAAAAACAACTTCAAAACATTTAGGAACGAGCCGAACACCGAAGCAAATTATCGAAAAAAATTCGTTAGCTTGATTAACAGGCACAGTTTGTTAATAGAATTGTATCAAAATTTGGAAGACACTTTTCATTTTCTTATATTATATCAAGTTGTGATATTGACGATTTTACTTACATTAACAGGTAATGTATATCAAAGATTTTATTCCGCATTTATATTTATATAACATCTACATACGTATTTGTATAAAAATTAAAGAAATTTATATTTAATACATTTTATCACATTTAATTTAGTAGTCACACGATTCACAACTTGAACATGTTCGTACATGTTCGTACTCTTTTAAAATAATGGTTATTTTTAGGATTGCATTTAAATATTTGCATAAACGAGAAAAATCATGTTGATGCAACAAAGAGTGTTTTTGTCTTAAACTATTTAATAATGCAATCGTTGATATACACCTATGGTAGTGAATTCTTGCAAAAGGAAAGCGAAGACATATTTTATACGTTGTACACAACTTCCTGGTTCATGCTTCCTTCAGCATTGATGAAAGATCTACATTTCGTGATGATGAGATCGAGTATTCCGTTTCGCTTAACTGGCGGAAAATTTTTCTATGTTAATCGCGAGACGATGTTGTACGTCCTTAAGACAGCGGTCTCATATGTTTCAGTTTTAAGAAGAGCGTTAAGAAATTAATGTTAATTAGTAGCACTCATGTGCGTGCATGCATTGTGTGTATGTGCATACGTAAATTTTTTGAAATCTTATAAAAACTGATACTATACATATATACATATATAAGCAAATGTGTTTAAAAAGTATTTTGAGACATACATTTTGACTTTTACACTATAAAATAAAAAGCCAATTGTTTGATTAAATTAAATTATTCAACCTTTGTGTGACATATTAATCAATAGAAGAATTTAATCGAATTTGACGAGATACAATTTCATGATTTATACGCAATTTACACTAAAATATATTGTTTAAACCCTTTCAGTACTACAAACATCAAGCAAATAGCCTACTGTGAGCGTTAAGGATCATTTTTATACTGGCCATAAACTGTTCATTTATTTACTAAACTCCTTATGCACTAAATTTTTAGGTAGTTGAGCGAAGTCGATCTTTTCGTGCAGTTATTTATTATAGCTTTTTTTATAAAGACACACGATTTTATAGAATGTGACATTGTTTCGAAAGTATTTGTTCATTGTTTCTTTCAATTTAGACTTAGCCTTTTTTCAACTTCGTTATAGTATCTTTTTATTTTCAGGACTATTTATCCATTTCAATGTTCTCATTTTGCAGCAGATTTCTCTTTGTACAAATATTATTGTTTTCTACCTCCACAGAAGATTTTACATTAGTATAATTTGTGTAATTATCCAAAAGCCCAATAATATATTTTCATAAATACTGTCTTCGTCTGTAATGACTACAAATCAGGGAATGGAGAAAGTTACTTTTTAAAAATAACAAGTTACATTTACTCATTACCGAGTAGAAAAAGTAATAAGTTACCGTTACTAGTTACCGATTTTTAAAAGTAATTCGTTACAGTTACCGTTACTTAAAAAAGTAACTTTTCGTTATTTTTCTGTTACTTTTTTAAAATCAGTCTAAAAAATGTATTTTTGTAATAATTTTGTTCAAATGTTAATAAAAGCAACATACAATAATGACACTAGCTTTATTTTTTCGTTTTTTCTTAAAATCATTATTTTATAGTTCCGAAACCTGTAAAATATGCTGCAAACTGAGATATCTGTCCGATATCTCACGTACGTAGAAATATAAACTAATTCAAATCAAACCGTGTCCAATAAGGTAATAATAAAAGTAACTGTAAAATTCGTTACCGTTACCAAAAAAATATATCTATATTATTGTTATAGTTACCAAAAAAAAATAACGCAGTCATCAGTAAAGTTCCCCAAAAAAGTAACTTGTAACCATACGATTTGCAGGGAATGGAAGTGACTCGTTACAAGTACCGAGTTACTTCCATTCCCTGCAAATCGTATACTCTTAGGCCCAGTTCCACAACTCACGGTTAACTCTTAACCGAAGTTCAATTTGTTTCTCATCTCTTTCCAATTCAAGAATTGGAAAGAGACAATGAATA
>NW_017297113.1:97714-99288 GCF_001594075.2 Trachymyrmex cornetzi
AAAGAGACAATGAATAAGTTGAACCTCGGTTAAGAGTTAACCGTGAGTTGTGGAACTGGGCCTTAGGAATAGTATATGAGTAGAAAACAATGTTATCGTTCCACCCAGTGGTGCCAGGTCTGTTGTCCTTATGTATTGAAATTTTCTTAATACTTCAGCCGTAATTTGGATTTTTTTCTCCGAAAAAGTCTTCCAAAATTCTTTTAAATTTTTTGTAGCTTTAAAAAATCGGTGGAAAGAAAGCAATTTAAGAGAAAGTCCCCAATCTGGTTACAGTGGTTCCATCGTTTATCCGTCATTCTGGAACAACTCGAATAATCGCTCCATCAAAACTACTTCGTTCAGTTGTTACAAACTAAATTTTGCTAAATTACTATAGATGTACGACTATTCGATTCTTATCGGATATTACTGTAAATTATTAATAGTACCATACTGCCATATTATCTTATTAGTTCACCGAACTTACGAATAAATTTCCGCAGAAACTATCTTGTCAGAAAAGTGTGAAAAGTGATCATATATATGTATTCATATATTCGTATTTCCATAGTCATTTCTACCAAACAACATTCGGTGAAGTACATCTGGTAAAATTATTAATTTTATTTCTCTAATAATGATTTTGTACCTATTCCTTTTGTCACAACAAATACAACTCAATAAAATCTATATAGAATAATATGGGACTATACATATAGAGAGAATAATATGGATACATTATAAATCTTTCTAAATTTTTATTTACATTATTAGGTTTCAACATTGTTTTATATATCTTCGTAATAGTTTTCTTTTACATTGAGCCAAAACATTATGATTACTTACGTAATATTGTGTTGATCTTCCATGTGCTGTCAAAACCGCTCTTATTATAAGCTTGCTACAAGACCTTTAAATATATTTACTGACATCTGTTACCAAGACGTTAATAGCAGCTGTTTTAACTGTAAGTTATGAAGTAGGAGATATGAAGAACGAATTTGTTTGTTCAACAAATTCTACAAATACTCAATAGGTTCCAGATAGAGTGAATTTGGTGACCAGAACAAAACTACCAAATGTGCCTTATACAGTTTTTCTTATATAATTTCTCAAACTATTATTAAAAAACCGTACAGTGTAGCAAGGCACATTGTCATGCTGATAGATTCAACTGCCATAAAAGACTGTTACCATAAAGGAGAGTACCTCGTCATCAATAATTAAATAGTTAAAGAAAATGCTGTTAATATTTTGACAGCAGATTCCAATAGATACATTCAGAGCTAATCCTGTAGAATTCATACCTGATAGAATAATAAAGGTTTTGGTAGCTAGCTAAAAGGATTTGGTAGCATATAGAAGATGAATGGTATTATAATAGGTACTTATAGTCACAATATTTTGGCAGTACATATATCGCGTAATAAACATAATATTAATACAATTTGTTCTGTTCCGTCAAATTACATATTTTTATTCGCTATTATTTACAGAAAAATGCTTATCAATTGGTTACAATTGCGTAAAAAAACATTAGTTATATAATTAAAGCAATTTGTAGTAATTACGTAGAATAGGGACCCCCCCCC
>NW_017297113.1:100416-100674 GCF_001594075.2 Trachymyrmex cornetzi
TAACTCGAGAAGTACTTAATGAAAAAATATTTTATTATAGTGTTTTGGAAAGCTCTCGAGATAAGCTACAAGAATATTCAACGAAAAATGGGGCTTTCCATTTTAAAAAATGACTTTGACCTTCAAATGACCTTGAAAATGAAGGTCAAGGTCATTGTCAAGGTCATAGTTCAGCCCCTTCATATCCAACCATTTTTGTTTTAAACATTTTTTTATTTAATCGCGATATTTCGAGTTATTTGGCTGTCTAAGTTAAAA
>NW_017297113.1:101136-103183 GCF_001594075.2 Trachymyrmex cornetzi
AAAGAGACAATGAATAAGTTGAACCTCGGTTAAGAGTTAACCGTGAGTTGTGGAACTGGGCCTTAGGAATAGTATATGAGTAGAAAACAATGTTATCGTTCCACCCAGTGGTGCCAGGTCTGTTGTCCTTATGTATTGAAATTTTCTTAATACTTCAGCCGTAATTTGGATTTTTTTCTCCGAAAAAGTCTTCCAAAATTCTTTTAAATTTTTTGTAGCTTTAAAAAATCGGTGGAAAGAAAGCAATTTAAGAGAAAGTCCCCAATCTGGTTACAGTGGTTCCATCGTTTATCCGTCATTCTGGAACAACTCGAATAATCGCTCCATCAAAACTACTTCGTTCAGTTGTTACAAACTAAATTTTGCTAAATTACTATAGATGTACGACTATTCGATTCTTATCGGATATTACTGTAAATTATTAATAGTACCATACTGCCATATTATCTTATTAGTTCACCGAACTTACGAATAAATTTCCGCAGAAACTATCTTGTCAGAAAAGTGTGAAAAGTGATCATATATATGTATTCATATATTCGTATTTCCATAGTCATTTCTACCAAACAACATTCGGTGAAGTACATCTGGTAAAATTATTAATTTTATTTCTCTAATAATGATTTTGTACCTATTCCTTTTGTCACAACAAATACAACTCAATAAAATCTATATAGAATAATATGGGACTATACATATAGAGAGAATAATATGGATACATTATAAATCTTTCTAAATTTTTATTTACATTATTAGGTTTCAACATTGTTTTATATATCTTCGTAATAGTTTTCTTTTACATTGAGCCAAAACATTATGATTACTTACGTAATATTGTGTTGATCTTCCATGTGCTGTCAAAACCGCTCTTATTATAAGCTTGCTACAAGACCTTTAAATATATTTACTGACATCTGTTACCAAGACGTTAATAGCAGCTGTTTTAACTGTAAGTTATGAAGTAGGAGATATGAAGAACGAATTTGTTTGTTCAACAAATTCTACAAATACTCAATAGGTTCCAGATAGAGTGAATTTGGTGACCAGAACAAAACTACCAAATGTGCCTTATACAGTTTTTCTTATATAATTTCTCAAACTATTATTAAAAAACCGTACAGTGTAGCAAGGCACATTGTCATGCTGATAGATTCAACTGCCATAAAAGACTGTTACCATAAAGGAGAGTACCTCGTCATCAATAATTAAATAGTTAAAGAAAATGCTGTTAATATTTTGACAGCAGATTCCAATAGATACATTCAGAGCTAATCCTGTAGAATTCATACCTGATAGAATAATAAAGGTTTTGGTAGCTAGCTAAAAGGATTTGGTAGCATATAGAAGATGAATGGTATTATAATAGGTACTTATAGTCACAATATTTTGGCAGTACATATATCGCGTAATAAACATAATATTAATACAATTTGTTCTGTTCCGTCAAATTACATATTTTTATTCGCTATTATTTACAGAAAAATGCTTATCAATTGGTTACAATTGCGTAAAAAAACATTAGTTATATAATTAAAGCAATTTGTAGTAATTACGTAGAATAGGGACCCCCCCCCCTCTCCCCTCATGAGTTTGATCTTGACATATCTTGTGAAGGTCATGATCCTGAGTAACTTTCGACAGATTTTAGCCGTCACTCGTTATCCATTAAAAAGTTATTAACAAAATAAGTTTAAAAAATAACGTCTCTTTTCCACTATTTAAAACAAAAATTCTATATCTATTAAAAATAAAAATTTGCTTTGAAAAAAATTTTTTTTTAATAATATTTGTTTTTAAAGCAGAGAATTTGTTTTTGTACCAACAAATGTGTGATTTTATAACGACTTTAAGCGAAATGAGATCCATTTCACATTCGTCTAAAAGCACAAATTCTTTACGTAAAACGAGATCAATTCCATCTTCTCCCCTACTTAGAGGTGACCTTCTAAACAAGGAGATGTAATGTAAATCTCACTTCGTGTAGGAAGTCGTACGATCCTAGGCAAGGGGAGAATATTAGTTAATATTGTATATATATATATATATA
>NW_017297113.1:103895-173473 GCF_001594075.2 Trachymyrmex cornetzi
TTTTAAAAAATGACTTTGACCTTCAAATGACCTTGAAAATGAAGGTCAAGGTCATTGTCAAGGTCATAGTTCAGCCCCTTCATATCCAACCATTTTTGTTTTAAACATTTTTTTATTTAATCGCGATATTTCGAGTTATTTGGCTGTCTAAGTTAAAATGGGTCACCCTGTATATATACATATATATAGCAGAAATGTGACATTATTTCTTAAACTTTTTTTGTTGATAACTTTTTAACAAACGAGTGACGATCAAAACTTGTTGGAGGTCACTCAAGATCAAAGTCGTCGGAGGGGGGCCCTTTATTCTATATAATTACCCAATTCATAAAAGAAAAAATTATATCATCTATTTTTCTCCTAAACAAATTTCTATTCATTTTCTAGTCATTACCCTTAATACAGATAAATACGAAGCGGAAGCCTTCAGAATTTCCTTAAAAGTCATAAAATTTATTGGTACGAATTTTCCTGCAGTTAATTGTTGAGGATTGTTTGCTCGGAGAATCATCAATGGTAAATTTTTCATCATGTTCACATCAAACGAATACCACGGTGATTCATAAATTGCATAGGCTAATTCTTTTGACTGGAACTCCAACATCTGACCAGCGAAACAATAGAGAAAAAGTTGTATCAACAGTGCGATGACATAGACGCCATGTTTCATAGCAGTAAAAGCATCATTTAGCTCAAGTGAAAGAAGCAAAAGAAAACCTAAAAGAAATATAATAATAAATATAATTAATAATAACTTTAAAATAGTAACAAATTTTTGTAAAATAATTATAAATTTATTGTTGTAAAAATTCCAAAATACATATTTGTTGTTTATTCTATGTTATATATAGTAACATGGAATGAATAAATATAAATTCTAGAGCATAAAAATAAATTTAATTATATTGTTTAAATTTAAAATAATAACAACCTTCTACGCATAAAACAAGGACGCTCATTAAAACTTGTGCCAGAATGGCCAGTGTGAATGCTCTCTCCATATAATACGATAAACGTAAGAGGCGATAATGTCTTTTTAACAAAACATCAAGTTCGTTATGATAAGAAAATTTATCGCAACCCAATGCGTTGAAATTCATACGAAGAATTGCGAATTGTCCACACATATGCATCGTGAGATCGAAGAAGAATCCGTCGTTCCCGCATTGCGAGATGCAATTAACAAGGATCTGTACGAACTGCAAAGCTTCAATGGCGCCGAATGCGAAAAAAGATGTATAGTAATTTCCAAATGTGCAATAGGCCGCTAACATCAGTTTTCTTTCATATGTTTCATTAAAAATCTGCTTTTCAGAGACCCAGAGCAAATTGATGTTACTAAGCACGACACTGAAAGCGAAGACTACCGCGGCCATGTAGAAGTATATCGATGAGCCCAGTCTACCTATTCGCGCGTACCTCAACATGATATCACGGAAATGAGAATTTTTTACGTAAGTCCAATCCTGGATGACCGATTTCACCAAAACGAATTTTTGTTTCCAATATACGCGATGTGAAAGTAATTTTACCAAACTGGTTATTGACGATGAACTTGATAGAAAAGCATCCATGGCATCCTCGTTACCATTACATCTCCGAATCACTTCTAATGACATAATGATCCATGTACTCGTCTGGTTAATGAAAATTACATAAAAATATTGGGTTTTAATATAAATATCTTTAATTTTATTTGAAATTCATATGTATATGATTTAATATGCAGGATGTTCCATGAGGAAGTAGACGAACTTCCAAAATGTGATCTAGAGATTATTTTAAACATTGAAGTTTATATTATACGTTCGTATATAATAATAATGAGTGGCTATATGCAATATCTCTTATTACCTCAACGCCAATCTTTAATAACAAATAAATATTTGAGTTACACTGCGTATCTATATAGCGAGAACTGATGTTTTGAGAAAAGTCCGTTATCAAAAATTTACATTATTGACAAGAATAAAAATTTTTGCATCGCTTTAATTGAGCCGAATAAATTTATGATGTATATGAACCTTTTTGTTTAGAATAATCCTGTAAAACACATTTTTTAAACACATTTGTCAGTTAATTTCCTCGCAGAACACTCTGTATATGAAATATATATGTGTAATAAAGCTATAATAAATATAACAAAATATATTTAAAACAAAGAAAAATACACGTTTACAATATATACATATATAAATAGAACAAAATTTAACAGGCTTCTATTATTTTTAACGAAATAAAATTAATAATTGCAAGTATATACACATACCCGAATGTGTAAGATTGCAAATTGTATTGAATATTTGATAAAGCATAACTTACTTCCACCAGCGTCGATACGAACCACCGAATTCTCGAGAATACATTTTTCTCGTTTAATACCCAGAGTCCAATTATGCCAAGAAAATTTTTATGAAATTTTAAAATATTTGTAGTATCAGTATTCCAATCCGTATTTGATCCCATTCTCAAGTACTGTAAAATCTCACGCTTGCGTAAGTTTTTTATTACGATTACTGTACATTAAATCTTCCAAGTATCTCTTCAAATTGTTATTCCTCGAAAGCGGTTGTATTTCGTCGTCTACGTCCCTCCGCAATAACTGCATCAACTGTTCAATATTCGATTTGTTAGAGGTACAGATACCTACAACACTTAAAGCAACCCCTTTATGGTTCAATCGTCTCCAACTGGATTTTTTTTTATTTATTATTCATACCTTTAACTTTCATAACTTTCTTGGAAAATGCAAGTATAGCCTACGATTTTATTCATATTTGTACAAATAATGTAAAATAATGCACGGCACATCTCCTCGAGATGAGTCCTACTAATATCTGGAATGTTAGACGCTTAAATATTTTATATTATGATAAATAAAAGATATATAAATAGTCCTCTCTAAGATATCTCATGAACTGTTGCTCTCACGGATATGATGGAAAAATTCATACGTTGATTTTAAATGGATTCAATATAAGAAAGAAAGAAAGGAAAATTTTACGCAGGAAAATACGTAATAGGGTATTGTAAGAATTGTGACAATATTATTTTATCATTTTCTTATGATATGCTCATTACATGTTAAATAAATATCGAAGGTAGAAACCTTTTTCGTCGTATATATACTACTGCTAATAATTAATAATACATTTGTAGGAAATTGTATTTCTTCGGAGAAGAAAATTATTCTACAAATTAGTCTAAATAAGAAACAAGTCAACAATAAATGTTTCTTAACTTATATGTATATATATATATGTATATATGTATACATATATACATATATATATATATATATTATCATGTTGTTGGCTATTAAGTTATAAGATTGTGCGTTTCGCGCGATTTATTACAATATGTTGTATAATACAATCGTTCGAGTTTCGGTCATGATATGTTCTCATCTAATGGTTGGCAAAATATGATAATCGATATCGCACGCAGATATAGGAGTATTCACGTATGTAAGAAAATGAAAAAAAGAAAATGTTAAAGATATCAGTCACACATAATTTATAATTATATACCGACAATATAAATTTTACACATCTATCATCACTCTGAGAACGGAAAGGTAGGAACCTGTAGCTTTCAAAATCTCTTTGAATGAAAATAAGTTCATCGGTAGGAATTTTCCGGCTGTTGTTTGATGAGGCAACTTTCCTCGAAGCATCACCATAGGTAGATCTTTCATTATTTTTACATCAAAATCGTACCATGGACTATCGTAAGCGCTGTACGCGATCCTTCCGGTTACATTCTCCAGCTGATCTCCAGCATAGCAATAAAGATACAATTGCACCAACATTGTGAGAATTAAGACAACATGTTTTATTGCTGCAATATTATCGTTTAATTTCAACGATATTATTAATTGCATACCTAAAAATAGATTTTAAATTATTACGCTAAAACTTATAGTAATATTTCAATTTTTTAATATAAAATATTTAAAACAATACCAATAATTTTATTTTAATATTTTATTTATTTAAATTTCTATTTAACATTTTATTAATTTAAAATCTTTATATTTTAAAAAAACGTAAGTACATTCTTGGTTTTCAAAAATGTATTTACTTTTCGCAGAACGCTATACCAATACGTAAACTTTACATCACTTATACTAAACTTTACGTCTAGGTAAACGAGATCATTAAGTGCTAAGCTATATGCCTAGTGATCATTAGATCTAATCTATCATACTAAAAGCTGGACAAACAAAGATGAGCTTTTCAAAATTCTATTCGTTATATAACAGTTTGGACTGGTGATTACTATTGCAGCAAAGAGTGATAAGTAATTTCAAGTTTTAAGGATTTCTGTGTTATTATTTGGTGTTATTACATATTTTATTTAAATGTTATAAAAAGACATACATTCAATTAAGTTACACTCTAAATTTCTCGCAGTGAAATCTCACTCCAAGAGAGTGAAAATGCAATCACCCTTGAAAACAAGTGGAAATATTTTACTTCTTGAAAATTGTTACTCTTTTAAGAAGTAAAGGATCGTTGTATTTTCACTTTCTTGGAGTGAGATTTCACTGCAAGAAATTTAGAGTATACATATACTATATCATTTCAAGATTGAATTTGATAGCATGCTTATTCTTTTTTTTCCTTTTAAATTACTAATTAGGTTATTTGTATTTGTAAAAGTAGATTGTAAATATTTTCTCTCTAAAAGCGTTAAATGTATGAAAAAAACTGGTGTTACATTAATTAAGAGTTTATTTCCTTGTAAAATTTATAATAGCCATACTCAATATCAATATTAGCGTTCTAGTGAAAATAACGTAGTTTTAAATGTTTACTAGTAACAGATTTAGCAAGTATGATAGACACATTTGCTTTTTCAGGAAATATCTAAATGTATAACTTGAGAAATTTTATTTGTCTTATCTTTTATTTTCTCATTTTGTAATATTTTTATCTTTTTTTGATCTTTATTTAACATTTTATCCTTGCTAAATTATGAAATTCTTTATTAAAGTAGCTACTATATCCGACATGTTAGCTAATATTTAATTTATAATTTTTAGAACTTTAGAAAGTCAAATTGTGTAAAAGAAAAAATGGTGAAGTTTAATATATAATATCATAAATTAACAAATAGTATGCAATAATAACGCCACATCACAGAATTACATTTATCTTATCCATTTACAGTGAAAATATTAAAGATTTATGTATGTTTGTTACATAAGAAGTTAATAAATAGTCTTGTAAATTATAACTAATAAGTTCTAATACATAAAACACAATCATTTTTGCCAAGGGAAGATCATTGTATTTTGTATTATATAGTGCATAGTGAGACATACATTTAAAAAAACAATTTTAAAACCACAAAAACAAAATACCTTCTACGCAAAGCAACAGCACGCTCATTGAAACCTGTGTTAAGATAGCCATGTTGAAAGCATACTCAAAACTGTCAGCTAGTCTTATTAAATGGCAATGTCTGATAATTAACATCCGTATCTTCCTTTTACAGTTTTGTTTTTCCACTTCGATGCCAGCGAAATCCATTTGCAGTACTTCAAACTGCCCGCATAGATGCATCGCAAGACCAAAGAAGAAACCATCATTTCCGCAATGAGAGGTAGCATTAACGAAGATCTGCGCCGTTTGCAGTAACAGGACGCAGCTGTAGGTGATCGTTGGTAGCGACCCGAAAACGCAATAGGTTGCTAGAAAATACGTCGTTACCACCGTGTCGTTATCATTCGCCTTGGAGACGTTTAGCCAAGGTATCAAACTGTCGAACGGTACGGCCATGAAGAGAAACGAGACTCCTGATGCGTAGCCCAGATATAATATCGTCAAGGACACCATTCTGCCGATATGGGTGTACCTCATCATAATTTCTCGTTGTTGCTTGTTTCGAGACATCGACCAGTCGTCGATAATGGAAGTCACCAGGATGTAAGTATGCTTCCAGGTAAAGCGAATGACGAGAAGCTTGGAGAGGCTGACGACAGACGAGAGGTCCATTAGAAAGGCCTCCATCATGTCCTCAGTATCGAGGCACTGCCAATATGTTTCCAGAGACAGGCTGCCGATAGTACTGATCTAATCGCGAAAGGAACCGCGTTAATTCGCAATCTCTCTATTTTTAATTGCTAATTACTCAAAAGTTTAATATTATATCTAAGACTGGATTGTTCCACCTTTCGATAAATATCAAATCACTCTCTTATAGAGTCTCCTATTCTTTTGTTCTCTTACTCTTTTACTCTTTTGTTTGTCCATTAGATAAATTCCCACATAGTTTATGCAAAGATGGAACAACCGGCCCTAAGTATTTTTTATTAAAAAAACCATTTCCAGAAACAAAAAAAGAAATAACGATAGAATCAGATATACTTCGATAAAGATATACTTTGTATATATCATTAATTTGTTAATAATTATTTCTATGATATTTACTTGAATCAAAATAGCTAAGGAACATCGTGCAATAGATTTGAGCTCTCCCGCATTCAAAGGCCAAATTCCAATTATACTAAGAACTTTTTCGTAAACATTTAGAGCATAATGAGATTCGTCGTTCCAATTTCTTGCTTCCTTCATTATTTAGTAAAAATATCTATCTTCTTTCAAAGAATTAATTAAGAAATTAATTAAGTCTAATGTGTATCACGTTCTGAATTGAATCAAGATCTCAATCTAATTTAAATATTCTCAGTCATAAAATCTTATTCATGTTAATATTAAAACACAGCAATGTTTTAACTCTAGAATGCAATCGATACATAAATTTTACGTACATACAAGTGAGCGAAGTCATTGAGCGCTAAATTAAGCCTCTTCAATGATCATTAGAAAATCTAATCTGTCAAGCTAAATGCTGGGACAAGCAAAGATAAGCTTCTAAAAATTCTATCTGTTCTTTTTATATATCAGTTTATATATCAGACCGTCTTGTGATTATCGTTGCAAAGAGCATGATAAGTGCATGATTTCAACTTTTAAGTATTTTTGTGTAATTATTTTGTTATAATATTTTATTCAATTAAATATTTTATTTAAGTGTTATGAAGAGACACACAGACATTATTAGATTACATGCTTTATATCAATTCAAGATTGAATTTGCTAGTATGCTTTTATTTTTTCTTTTCTTTTAAGTCAATAATTAAATTATTTGCGTTTACAAAAGGCTAAATTATAAATATTTTGTCATTTAAAACAGTGAAATATGTTTGAAAAATTTGTGTTACATTAATTAAAAGTGACACATTTCCTTGTATATAAAAATGTCTCAGTAGCAATATTACTATATTACTCAATAGCATTCTAAAGTTAAAAGAATGCGTCGCACTATTAATAAATTTGCGAATACGTGGAAATACACTTCAATGACAAAAAAATTACATATACTATATTTAATGTAAATTCAATCAAAAAACAGATTGATGCTATAATTGCGAACAATTGTCACGCACAAATCGAATGAAATTACTGATATCCGTTTCTCCCGATGACGTTTATTCGATTTTTTTTTATTGTGCATTGACCAAACTCCAAACTTACTATGAAGGCGCGCGGAAGTAAAGCCATCTTACTACCTACACCGTCGAGGGCGAGCGACCTCCTTTGATCTTTTATTCAAGTGAGAAACGACTTGTGATTTCGATGTGCCACGCGGAAACTGAATTGGCACATCGAAATCACATGTTTCTATACGATGCGTTGCTTTGTAGTTGAGGACTGTCTCTCGCTAACTTTTGAATTCTTACCAATTGCAGTCTCTACTAAGAGTACCTTTGAGCGAATATACGCATATGCGATATATGCAACGTAGTACAGCCACGTATCTTTTTCATCATATAGCAAGAATATAAAAGGGAATACGAAAATTAATAGTGGATCACAGTCTTCTTACGCTGCGCGCTGTAGTCATTATGTAACTGAAATCGAAACATATAGGTATCCTATGGCATTACAGTACATTTTGTTTATCATAAAACGTTAGTCTATCATTCTGTGCTGTTGAAGTAACTGAAAGGGGACGAAAAAGAGGGATATAAGATGTCGTGCATTGTTGAAGGAAAATTGAAAACTTTCCAATTTTATCAAAACATCGTAATATTCCATGCATGTATTTAAAATAAAATACGGGGCTTTATTCTAAATCACAAATAAATCTATACATTTTATGAAAACTTGATTACCGCGACGGGAAGCGGCAGATATAATTTACAATATTACGCAACTTAACAACTAATAACATATATTATTTATTCATCTAACAAAACACGTAGAATCGAAAGATACGACGCCGTGGACTTTAAAATATCTTTGAACGTCATTATATTCATGACTATGAATTTTCCAGCTGTCAGTTGATGATGAATACTGGCTTACATTAGAATAATCTGAAAATCCTTGGCTACACTAGCCGGCACCGTACCAATCGCAGTCGTAAAGCATAACACAGTGCAGTGCTTCTCATCTCCAAGTATTACACCGGCAAATGTGTAGAACGACAATTGAATCAGCATAAGAAGAAAGATACTCTCTAGTGCTATGCATAATCATAAATAGATTTCCAAGATAATAACGATGCAATTAACATGTATCCTAGAAAACATTGAAAATAATGAAATTTTTATTAGAATATATTATGCTTTATTAATTTATTTTATTTAAAAATTTATTTTTATAACGCCTATAACTATTTTACGATCTAAATTGAAACTTCATCTTGTGATTACAAGTACTGCAAAAAAATCTTTAAATTTACCGATCTTTCATTTAAAAGTACATTATCATCTGTACACATAACAGTGCTGGTAACGAATAAGTATCAAAACGTTCGCATTAAATGACTCCTCTATACATTCCGCCAGTCGGATAATTAAATTGGCAGTATCTTTGGACCGCTTCGACTATTACGCATCGTGCCGGACATAAACATCCACTATGATACCCACAAGAATAAAGGTAAGTACCGTCACGCACGTAGACATTGCATATTCCAATGAGAATTATATCATTATCATTTTATAATCTAACAAACTTTCTTATCCTTCTGCATGGCCCAATCATCCATCATGGAGATGACTATCTCGAGTAATTCTTCTCGATGGATACGAGGTGTGATTAGTCTTGTAAGGGCTAAGGCGGCAGCGGCAGCGGTTGTCAGCGAGTTAATTAAAAGATTTTTTCGCACTATTACAATGTAAGTAAATTTCGATAAAATAAATGAACATTGGAACTATCTAAAAAATGAAAAATTACCATGCGTATTATGACAACAAT
The DNA here is from genome assembly GCF_001594075.2 of Trachymyrmex cornetzi. Taxonomy (NCBI): domain Eukaryota; kingdom Metazoa; phylum Arthropoda; class Insecta; order Hymenoptera; family Formicidae; genus Trachymyrmex; species Trachymyrmex cornetzi. The sequence continues at coordinate 113,171 of NW_017297113.1, forward strand.
TATTGAAAGAGTCAAATTTAATTATTTATAGTATTATAAATGCGTTTATGAATTATTAAGATACTTTCATTGATAGAAAGATTTACATATCAAATATAGTAACAAGCATAAAGATGAGACCTATTTAATTTTTAGAATTATGTTACTATTTTATAACTATAAATCTATAAAATTAATCAAAGAATTGGAAAGAATAAGGGCACTAGGTGTCAGGCGCAGAAGACGTCGCGCAAATAATACACCTATGAGAAGCGTAAAATTTCTTTATTCACTAAACGCGCTTACATGTTTCGGCTCACTTTTGAGCCTTTCTCAGAGACAACATAAACTAACATGTAAACTGTGTATTCACGCTTCATAGGTGTATTATTTGCGCGACGTCTTCTGCGCCTGACTCCTAATGCCCTTATTCTTTCCAATTCTTTGATTTATAAAGAGTCTTGGTTAGTTTGATTTGTTATACGGATATAAAATTAATAATTTTTGCAATGAAGAAAGAGTAAATACAAATTTCGAAGTTCATTACCTTTATTAACATTTTACGATTTGGCTAATAGAAGTGGCAACTACAAATACAAAAATAATTCAGTAAATAACCGTATTTAGTACGAAAAATGATAAAATTTTTAATAATATCTGTTAAGGAAACAGCGTGTTTTCAGGAATCATTTGACAGTATAGATAAAGAAATGCATAATGAGATATCCTGCAAATATAGCAAATTAGAATAAAAGTAAAATTTGTTAAAATTGGTTAAAGCGTCTTGTTAAAATATTTATACTAATTATAATATCAAAATAATTAATATTTCATTAAAATTTATGAAAAAGAATCACATAGCCAGTGATTTATTTAACGGTACTTGCTTCTTTTAGCAAGTACCGTTAAATAAATCACTTCTTAAAAATTACAGCTATAATCCATGTATCATCCATGAGGTCTATGAAAATGTTTTTTCTCCTCACAGGCCAGATGCCGACCCAACTGAGAGCAAATCTATGCACCAATAATGTCACAGTAATGCCTGTATGGAAAATCATTCCGTATCCGAAAACTTCTATGACAAGTATGTGATCGTTATATTAAGGCAAAGCACAAGGAAGTATTCATAATTCTTTTCGAAGACATCACCGTATTGCATCTTTTATTCGCGTGCGACCGCTTCCAGCCGCGTTGACTTTGCGCGGGACGCCGCGGAACATAACAAAGAGATCTTTTCTTGAAAAATGTCTCACGATACAAATGTCGCAATTTACAAAACCGCTACCTTGATGCATGTAATGAAGCGGTACATGGATATTATATTGCAGGTCTAGTCTAGCTAGTAAAAATATTTAAATCTTGAAATCTTCTATTTCTCATAAACAATACACGTAAAAATATATGTGTCAATGTTCCGGAGAAACTAGAATTTGCTCCCTAATTTTTTATTTATAAATTTTACGTAAGCTTAACTATTGCGATGGGAAGCGAGAAATGTAGTCGACAATATTGCGCAACTTCAACAACTGTTGATAATTTATACATATATTATTTATTCATCTAGCATAACACGCAAAACTGAAAGATACGACGCCGTGGACTTTAAGATATCTTTGAACGTCACCATATTCATAGCCACAAATTTTCCGGCCGTCAGTTGATGAGGAATGCTGGCTCGCATTAGAATAATCTGAAAATCCTTGGCTATACTAGCTGGTAGCTCGTACCAATCGCAGTCATAAGTGGCATAACACAATGCAGTGCTCTTCATCTCCAAGTAATCACCGGCAAACGTGTAAAATGACAATTGAATCAGCATAAGGAGTAAGATGCTGGTACTATGTATAATCATGGATAGATTGCCAACGGATAACGATGCAATTAATACGTATCCTAAAAACATTAGGAACTTGCAGTTTTTGGAATAGATAATACAATATTCAATATTTTTGTCGTATTATAAAGATTATGATTATAATACGAGTAGCTGTACATATGTTTTGGCTATGTTAAAATATCATTGTAAATTAGAATTAAAAAGTGTTTTTTCACCCTTTAAAATACGTATAACATACCTACATGTTACATCTTTCGCGAATTAAAAAATAAATATTTTCTTTTACTTGGATTTCTTTGCAATTTCGTACTTAGTAATATGCAACATTAATAATTTATAGATTTCTTATATTCAAAAATATTAGTTTTTTGATATTTTCAAATTAAAACAAAAAAGTTAATCGACCAAATGAGAAGTTACGTCGCTCAATTGTCGATGCTAGTAATAACCACAGACTTATATAAATAGACTGTTAACTCAATGCGATAGAAAGAGATAAACCTGATTTCGAGCTATCCTTGTTTTACTTCTCATATGCATATGTATGCGTCCTGTCTGTGAGTATCGTGTGAATTTATCCATGTAATTTATACATGCGTACATGGTGAGTATGTGTGTATTTATATTTTATACATGAGTGTGTCTTATCTGTGAGTATCGTGTAAATTTATCTATGTAATTTATACATGTATGAGTGAGAGAACTGAAATACGTCGCTGCCCTACTGAAAAAAATCACATCACCACGTTACATGATGAAATTATGTAATTAAAACATGTAAATCACAGATTGTCCCAAATCAGTACTTGATTTTTTTAAATTATGTAATTTGAAAACTCACATAATATTACAAATAATTTCATCCATCATGTGATTTTATAGTTATCGAATTTTAAAGAACTGAATGATAAAAATTGAAGAAAAAAGAACATATATCATGTGACTTTTCAAAATACGTAATTTTAAAATCACGTACTGATTTAGAACAATCCGTTACATGATTTATATATTTTAATTACATAATTTCATCATGCAACTGTGTGACGTGATTTTTTTCAGTAGAGCAGCGCTATCTTCAAAGATGGAGGTAAAGCTGGTACTCTATTTATAGAAGTCTGTGATAATAACATTCTGATTCCAAATTTGAAGTAAAAATTTCAAAATTCAAACGATTGACTCAATATATATAAAGATTATGCGTTTCGCGGGTTTTCTCCGTGTCCAGATCTATTCTTGAAATGCCAACGTTTTATGAACCTTGCAGTTTACTTCACGAGGAGCAGCCTAATACTTAAGTATCAGGCTGCTTATTTGTCTAATAAGTATCAGGCTGCTCCTCGCCCTGATGAAGTAAACTGCAAGATTCACGAAACGTTGGCATTTCAAGAATGGATCTGGACACGGAGAAAACCCGCGAAACGCATAATCTTTATATAGAAAGCACCCGTGGAAGCCTTAAGAATATGATTCAATATATATTAACTGATATCTGGAAGTTTTTGGAGTGGCTGATTTTGAATTCGAAGTCAAAATTTTGAAATTTTTTAAATACAAAATGGCGGAACAAAATCATTTTATTATCATAAATGCAGTTACACAATAGGATAAGATAAGAAATAGAATAGGATAAGAAATTGATAAGATTAAGAAAGGATCAAATTAAGAAATACCAATAATAAATAAATGTAGAAATATGTCCTCGAGACACACATTACAATAAAATGTAAACATAAGTAACAAGAACATGACCCGGTTGCGCAATCGGTATGGAAAAATCGATCACAGCAATCTAACTGTAATTGCGAAAGTGCTGACGACCACGTGCCAATACGGCAAGGACGCCCAACTTACATAAAATCGCGAAGATAAAATTGAAAGGAAGAATGCAAAAGCAGGTCACTCAATTAACTCTCGTCGTTCGTGATGTCGATCATTTGTGACGTGGGTTGTCAGCGGTTTGATAATAAAAATATTAAAGTTTATAAATATAAAAATGTATGAATATATGAAAAGTGTTAAAGTTCTACTATAAGAATAATTTAAATAAGTATCGAAGTGAATAAAGTTTATTAAAGTATTAAAAAATTTAAATATTAAAGTATTAAAACATATAGTATTATATTTATACTAAATTTGATAATCAGAGTTCTTTTAGTTCGCTGATTTTGAATATAAAAGAAAAATAAAAAAAATGTTTAATGGAGTATTTAATCTAGCGGATTTAGGTCCTGCGCACAATAGAAGAAATAAGGAATTAGGAATAAAGAATAAACAATTTCAACCTATCAGAAATCGTGTATTCCGATGTATCCGATTTCTGATAGGTTAAAAAATCGTTTAATCTTTATTCCTAATTCCTTATTCCTTCTATTGTGCGCAGAGCTTTATATTGCAAAAAATAGACTAATTTACATAAAAGTACATAATCACTCATAGATTTTAAATTTACTAATTTCAAATCTAAAACAAAAAGTTATCAAATTTAAAACTATGAAATATTTCCATTTTATACAAATCAGCCAATTTTTTTCATATTGTGTCCTCTATATTAAATCTATTACTTTTTATTTTTCAATTTTTATTTTATACTTGTTATCAAGAAGCAAATGCTTGGAATATCCGATTTCAAATGACTGGCTTAAACGCTTTTACTTTGTAATATCAGATTCGCCATTTTGAAATTAAAAATTTTTTGAACTTGTCTTCGTACTAGTAATTAGCGACCTTGTAAAACTCCCTGTATATCAATGTTTAAGAAAATTTTATGTAACAAAATATATACTTCCAAGAGTTAAAAAGGATTGAAATAAGTTTAAAAACAGTTATACGTTGTATATTCTTTGTGTGTGTGTGTGTGTGTGTGTGTGTGTGAAATAATTTATAAATTTAAAATATAAGGTCAATTTATGCTTAAAAAAACACGTGAAAAATTCTATATACATACGTGTATATACATTTGCGCGCACGCGCGTCTTATTAAATTTATAGTTTGTCATAAACAAGCTAAATAATTTTATTCAATTCTTTATGATTAATTAATTTGTTATTCTATTCAAAAATTTGCTTTTATGTGCGTACTATATAACATATGTAATATCTTATAATCTAAAGCCGGCGGCACACGATGTTTATTTTTCTGCTGGATCGCTAACTGGATTAAAATCTTGCTATCATATTGACTGCGATGCTGGCATTATATCAGCACCGCAGCCAATACGGTGGCAAGATTTTAATCCAGCTAGCAATCCAACAAGAAAACAACTTAAGATAAAAATTTATCTTGTAATCATAAGTTTGCAAGAAGTCTTCAAATTTATCAGTTTCGCATTTAAAAGCATATTACCATCTATACACATAAGAGTGCTAGTAACGAACAAGTACAACAAAACGTTCGCATTGAATGACTCCTCCATACACTCGGCCAACCGGATAAGTTGACAATGCCTTTGGATTACTTCGGCTATCGCGCGACGTGCCTCGCTAACTCGGAATTCCGATAGTTTAATACACAATGCATCAAATTGGGAACACAGATGCATAACCTGTCCGAAAAAGAAACTGGTAGTACCAAAGGTTACTATACCAGTGACGAACATTTGCATCGCCTGAACCACCATAAACGCCTCTTGCAACGATGCGGTTCGAAATACGCAAGACTGACTTCTATTATTATCAAGTTGTCCTGTTTTCGCTGTGATCGCTGATATCGCCTTAACGGCGTAACCACCTATTATGATACCCACAAGAATGAAAGTAAGCATCGTCACTCGCGTCGACATTGTCGCATATTTCTCCATGATCCAACGAACTTTCTTATCTTTCTGCATGGCCCAATCGTCCATCATGGATGTGATTACCTCGAGTAATTCTTCTCGATGGATACGAGGTGTGATAAGCCTTGTGAGGGCTAATGCGCCAGCGGCACCGGCTGTTATCGAGTCAAAAGATATTTTGCTATTACAATGCAGATAGATTTCAGTAAAATAAACGGACATTGGAACTACCTAGAAAATAAAAGCTTGTCATACATATTGTTCAATAGTTATTTAAAAAGAGCATATTGTTTAATAATTATTAAAAAAGAAATTTAATTATTTATGTTATTCATATTATGTGCATAATTAGAATTTATATTATTCATACATATATTAACATGATTGCGAATTATTAAGATACTTTCTTTGTGCACGCGCGCGCCTCTACGTGCGTGCGTACGTGTGCGTGTGCGCGCGCGTGCGCGGTGTGTATGTGTGTAAAATTAGCATACAAAAAATAGTAACAAGTGTAAAGATAAAATTAGTTTTATTTTTAGGAAGATATTTTTAGGACCATAAAATAGGAATATCAAATTAATTTCCGCATTGAAGAAAATATATGAATACAGATTGATGAAATTCACTATTCAATATTTTTATTAACATTTTAATTACGATTTCATTGACAATTAAAAATATACAAATTTCAGTATTTTACAGTATAAATAATTCAGTAAATAACTATATTTAACATAAAAATTATACAAAGTTTTTGATAATATCTGAAGAAAGTATCACATTTTTTAGAAACTTTGACAGTGTAGATAGAAAAATGCTTTATGAGATATTTAAATATACCAAGTTGAGACATATGAATAAAATCTATTAAAATTATAAAATAAGAAAAAGAAAGCCATTTTCAGTCAAAATGGATTTTGCTTACATTAATAATATTCATGTGTAAAATACAAATATTTATGGTGCTAGTAGCATTATTATTAAATCGACAATCAGTTAATTTAGTTTTGAAATTATTATTTCAGTTTATGATTGCATTTCAAATTCATTAAACCGAAAGTTGTCTATAGAATTGATAATTTTATTTGTATATTTATACATATAAATATTACTATAAACATTAAGATCCACTTTGATCGAAAATGTTTTTCTTTTTCTCTTTATATTATTAATGTTTAAGAGGCTCCCGCACACTTTCCATAAAAGTAAGACATACCGTAAATATTAGCCATTCAAAGTTGAAAGTTTTTGACAATTCTTGACTGCGCAGTGATTGGCTAATTCTTACGGTACATTTGACGGTTACAGAAAGTGCGGCAACTCTAAAACATATCTTAATCTATTTTATTTAATGTTACTTAAACTATATTTTGTTTACTGAAATTAGTTAAAGCGTCCCGTTAAAATATTTAGATATACTAATTATAATATCAAAATAATATTAATATCTTATTAAAATTTATGGAACGGAATGTCACACATAATCAACACCCAAAAAAAAATAATTTTAATATTAGCAGAAACCGCTAAATCTTAGAGGATTTTATTCTTATATACGGCCTCAAGAGGAATCTTCTGAAATTAAGAGGAAAATATGCTAAGCACAATATTCTTACAGTTAGAGTACTTTCGTTTTGCATCTGCAGTAAAAATCTTGCTGTTCCTAATATCATTTACTCATAAGAGGACACTCAGCTTTCATTAAATATATTCCTCTTCATACAAGAGGAAAACTGTTGTGAATAATCTCCAATACATTTTTGATGAATAGTCCAGTGTATTGGAAGAGGAATACTCTTTCTGTAAAAGTTTCTGCTTAGAATATGAGGTTACCGGATTTCACTTTACAATTAAATTATCTTTTTTTGGGTGAATGACTGATTTAACGGTACTTGCTTCAAAAAATACGGCGATAATCCATCTGAGGTCCATGAAGATGTTTTTCTCTCTCACAGGCCAGATGCCGACCCAACTGAGAGCAAATCTATGCACCGATAATGTCACAGTAATATCTCTATGGAAGATCATTCCGAATCTGAGGACTACTGTCGCAGGTATGCGACCGTCATATTGAGGCGAGATACGAGGAAGTATTCGTAACTTTTTCGAAGATATCACCGTATTGCATCTTTTATTCACGTGCGACCGTCTCCAGCCGCGTTGACTTTTCGCGAGACACCGCAGAATGTAATAAAGAGATATTTTCTTGAAAAAAAGTTTTACGCTATAAATGTCGCAATTTACAAAACCGCTACTTTGAGATACGCAATGAAATAGCTCACAGATATTTATCGCAGGTTTCTTCTTTTATTGTAAAAATATTTCATCTTGAAATCTTCTGTCTCTTATGAAAAATACACATAGATATTACATATCCGTATGTTAATGTCACGGAAAAAGTATAATTTCCTCTCTATTTATTTATAGACCGTGAATCTATACCATATATTATACTTCGAAGTAAAACTAAAATATTGAAAAATTGCGACATCTTTACTGCGATATACAATTGATTTGATTTTTCTTTAATCAAGAATGTATAGAATAATAGAAATAAATTTGATCTCTGTTATATAAAATTGTGTTATATTAATAAAGATGCCGTATTGCATCTTTTATTCGCGTGCGATCATCTTCAGTCTTCTGTCAATCACGTTCGCAAGATACCATAAAATGTAACAAAGAGAGAGAGAGATCTCTTCTTGAAAAATATCTCATGCTACAAATGTCGCAATTTACGAAACCGCTACCTTGAGATACGTGATGAAGCGGCACATGGATATTATATCACAGGTCTCTTTTCTCTTATAAAAATATTTGAATGAATCTTTAAATCTTCTATTTCTCAAAATAATAAAAAAATACATATAAATATATTTGTATGTCAACATTCCGGAGAAATGCCTCTCTGATTTCTTATTTATAAATCGCGAATCTTTATCATATTCCATTATTTAAATTAAAAACAAGAATATTAAAAAATTATGACATATTCACTGCGATATGTAATTTATTTTTCTTTGTAATAAAGAGCGTATACACAGAGCAATAAAATATAAAGCTTGATAACTTTGGTGCTTTAATATTAAATTTTATCTCTATTGTACAAAATTTTATTATATTAATAAAGTACCGCGCGTTTTCTATATCGTATTTTTATTTTACTGAAAGAGACATTAGTTGTAAGATTGCCTTCATAGCTTTAAAAAATTTCATTATGTCATTATTGAACATAAATTTGAATATGTTCTAACATTGAAGATTTAATTCTCGAGCGGAACGAACAGGAATACCAACAAGCTATAATCGTCGGTTACTCAAAAATTGGCGACAAGTCACAGCTCATAACCGGTTGAACATCCTTCTCGCTATCATCGAGAATCGCTATATTTTACGTTATACCGCAGAGATGACCTTGGCATCCAGAATCGAAAAGGCCGATGTTCCTTCGTCGCGGACACATGTTCCCTAATTCCTCGCGGGGTCATCGACTGTCCGTCGAAAGAAGCTTTTGTGCGTATATGTAGTGGAGCCGGTTTTACCACATTCGGAAAAAAGGCATATAGTAATGGAGACTACATATAATATGATTATACAAATTTTATGTATCTATATATCTATGAATTAATGTACATAGTTGAATAAATTATTTTAACTAATAGCTTCTCGATTCAACTTCAGTTAAAATAATTATAAAATAGTTTATTCAATGCATATATATTCAAAATGTGAATGTTTATTCTATGTACATTAATTTCTACATAATATAAAATTTGTACAGTTGTTATCTATATATAGTTGCGATTATTTAAAAAACGCTTCTTTTTTTCTAATTGTGAATGTACAAAACTGCTGCTTCTTGAAATAATTATTCGAATCTGTACTAACGATTTTATGCGAAGTGAAAGATTTATTTCCATGATAAGAATTTTATATTCTTATTCCGGTACCAAATTCCTCTTTATCTGAACTGTAAAACATTTCATTGAATTCCAGAAAGGAAGTACATTGCACAGCTATAATTTACATACCATGAACTGGATAAAAACTGGCAGAGCTAACCCGATCTCAATAACGGTAATTTTCACTACCGCATTTCCAAACGTTCATTCATTGCAATTGGCATATTGGTGGAATATCGTTGATTAGATCATTCACAGCGTGTTGCGAAGCTATAATGTCTGCATCAGATAGAAACTGTCTGCATCAGATGTTTATCCAAAGTCATTTAATATTAATAGACTGTATTGTATTATCAGCTGTCACGCAAGGATCTAATAAACAGTTATATTTTAACATTTTTTATAACAGTAATCATTAAGAACTGCATGTAATGAATACAATTGTCATATTCCTAATTAATATAAAAAATTATGAAATAGTAAAAAATATAATAAGAATTCATTAAAAAATTATAAATTCTGCAATAAATTTACAGCATTAAGTAAAATATTTGCGAAGCGAATTTATCTGTTTCAATATATTATTGTTCGTACGCAAGATTTATTTGTTTAAACTTTCAACGTTGAACATATTTGCAATTAGATTTATATGCTTAATTGTCAAAAAAAAAGAAGAATAATTCCGTACAAAAATAAATACAACAAAAATAAATGTAGCAAAATATTATTTACACTTAGTTTTTAACTTACTTATTACTAGAAAATTTCGCTAATTTATTCCAGAAGACTATTAATATTGCAGTGATTTCAAGATTAAACGCTTGATGTGTGCCACATCATCAAACGAAAATCCTAACGCAGGCTCGAGAATGCTTTGAAATTTTTGGATCAGAGACACGAGATTCGTGTAAGATAATATTCCGGTTGTGGTGCAGGGATCTGCATCGAGTCGAAAGCGTGCTGGCGGTGCATTGTATTGCCGGCTTCTATGCTCCGAAGCCAGGGGAGTTGCTCAGGTAGGTAAGTACCGTTCGACGGGCTGCGTCTGACGCCAGTCACGCCACAACTTTCGTCGTGTCAGGTGCATGGGCTCCTGAGGAACCGTACACGCGCATAGTTCGTTCGCAGTTGAACATAGGTAGTCCGCAGATTTTCCATTGGCTTTAAAGGTACGTGGAAGGAAATAAATTGCTACAGATAAGATTTTCGTTATCGTGATCGGTGGTATCATTATCCCAGTTAAAAGCGACCTTTCAACCGGAATCTCCAAGAACGCTTGGATCCTTAACATGCTTGAACGTTTACGTGTCTTTATGAGTTCATGAAATTAACGTGAAAGTCATGAAAGTAGATCATCCGAATGTGAGAACGCAAAATAAAGTGTTTAATAAAAATTTCGTGTTTTAGGGGAGCTTATTGGTAATAAAAATGTGACAGTGAAATTAAAATTATTTTGTTTGTCTTAATATATCCCGTATTGTATACTTCTCATAATTATATCTTATACAGTTATATCTTATCTCACACACATTTTTAGTCAATTAGTGTGTTCTTGTAACTCATATTGCATGCAATTAACATATGCTACTTCAACATGAGGTATTTAAAAAAATATTTTTTATTATTTTATATTGACAAAAATATTGTATCTTTGAATTTACAGCTATATTTTCATTACATTTGACACATTAGCGCAATCGCGATGTTCTCGTAGCAATGCAAGAAGCAGTTGCGTATTATTGATTGGCAGATGACAGAAATTAATTTTGTGCATTCCGCAAATCAACCCTCCGTAGATGCAATTTTTCGCGAGACGCATGTAAAATTTTCCCGTCATAAATAACGGCAATTCGAGCTTCAATGATCGTATCGCCTTTCCACATTGGAAACACCATCGAACACGCTCTACTTGACTACGACTACCGTTGCTGCTGGCGCGGCCACGCGAATTTTTCAACCGGCAATTCCGCCACACGCGCGCGCGCCACGCGTGTAATTGCAATCTATGGGGGATTCGTTTGTCTTACTGATTACGTTGGAGGAGTTTACGGACTGACTGACTATATCCGCAAGATGTTAAGTAACTGTTCCGCTGCCTCGATAACTATGCGTAAGAGAAAGGACATCTCACGTGCTTGAACTTGAACTAACACATGGTAAAATGGTAGTCTGGAATACTGCAACGTAAATGCCTTTATATATCTTTATATACTTTATATACTATTTTCTCTATGCATTTACATTCTAGCAGATATATACACATTTTATTATTTATATATACTTATATATTTATCTATAAATTTAATTGCATGATAAATGAGATTCTTCCCAGATAGAGAACGTAGAGTTATAATAAAGTTATAATGATATTATGGGACATCGCCATAATGTCACTTGATACTTAAAAATAAATTTTAAGTGACTAATAAGTAATAGGATCATGATGATGTCGATATTATATTATTATGATTTATGTGTTTTACTTGGGCTTTGAAATTCTGAAATAAACTGAAAAAATCATAAAATTAAGAATATATAATTTAAAATACATTCCCAATAACCGAGAATGATGGTTTGATAGATTTTTTTAAATAGATTTAGAATTTCAAAAATATGTATTCGCAAACGTTGAAATGAATCCTTTTCGATCCCAATGCACTTTTGTTCATTTATAGGAATTGCATGGAGCACATTTCTACGCTTTTCAATCTAAAAAAAATTCAGTTTTAAATGCATTGTGAATACTATTCAATTCAAAATTCTGAATGGGAAATGTAGTTTTTCAATTTAATTAAATCTAAAAAAAGTTTTCCTATCCAATTAAATTTTATAAAAGTCAAAATGGACCATGAATGGTATTAAAATACGCATTCGGATGATTAAAATGGAGATTAAAATTTTAATCTATTTTAATCTATTCTCTTTTACTGGGTTTAAAAAATAGCTTCCATCATTAACATCAGTCAAAATAAAAAGGGCTTTTATAGTTATCCATAAAATTATCACAAAGAATATTCAAGACTAACGTAGTTCTGTTTTAAAGTTTTAAAATTCAGTCAAATAACCGATAACGCTTATGCCAATACAGAAAGAACGTATCTTAAGAAAATACATTTGAAACTAAAATTTTTAGTTACCTATCGCTATTATTTACGATAATGCAACTAAGTTTCAGTGATGCCTTCGGTCTTAGTCATTCAAGGTCTTCCTTTATCGGTACAACGATAAGTAAAATACTAAGTCTTACACTTTAGAAATAATTATATAATTGTATAATTTTATCGTTTATTAAAAAGTTTAACCCGGTTATATATATAAATACCATTGTAAACTAGATAATGTATTCGTCTAATGACATGCAAATATGGATTAAGATGCAGTTTAGTGACATTTTTGACAGGAAATAGAACTTCTTTTTAGCAAAATCTTTATTTTAAGTTATTTATTTCTTTCATTGGGCCAGCATGATAGTCGCATAAATATTTACGCTAATATCTACGTTACTAATATCTTATCCACATTTTTAATATACATAATTATAAATAGATACTATTAATTTTACAAAATAAAATTATTAATATCTGTTTATAAATATGCATATTCAAAATATGGATAAGAAGCAAAAAATATAAAGAAGACGACCAATAATATTCATTATTATGTAAAAAGATTAGATTTTTGAAATGACAAATAGTAAAATATTTACAAATATTATGGCCAAGAAGCTAGAGTACCAATAGTTTTCTTAATTATCTTCTATATAATTGCTATCTAATTGTTCTACTTTTTAATGTCATATTAAATAAAAAATGACTAACATCTTATTAATGACAAAATTGTCTATTGCATATTTCAAATTATTCGTTTTAAAAAATTAAACCGTTATATTAAGGTCATTATTACTGCAATAATTTTCACAGAACATCTTTCGGCGAAGTGCTTTATAAATATGCCGTTGCAATTTTGAAAGCAGGTTGCTTCAGAAGCAACAATGTTAGCCCGTTAAATCGCTGACATCCTCTTATTGATAGTCCACTTATTGTATGATAAAAAAATATGCAACTGTGGGTACGGTCACAGTAATGCTATACATGCTTTGATTGCATTTTTTGATTGGTCAATTAGTAAAATTCTTTTTTCTTATTGGTCAATCAAATATTTCAAAACATTTGTAGTGAGACTTTGACCGCACTGATTTTAATTTCATTGATAAGATTATTGTTTCTTCTTTTTCTTGATCACGTGCTTTCACGTGCGACGACATTGCAAAAATCTCACACGCGCTTTCCCTCTCGACAATCTGAGAACGAGATGCTTCCGTGTTTCTTACTTTTATACGCGGCTTTCAAAAATAATTATAAAATATGAAAAACAATAGGATTAAAAGTGATACAAATTCTACATTCACCTGTTTTACTTCTTCTCACAAAGGAGTACATTGCGTTTTTTTAATATAAATTCCTATTATATCCATTGATAATATCAAATTACATATTCTAACATACTTTCCTGCATAATTTGTAGAACAACCGAATTAAATAGTAACTAATGCTATTCTTTGACGCAGCTTAATTATAAATATTGAAAATTATTTATAAAACCCAAATTACAAAAAAGATTATTAAAAATTCTATATTTTAGAGATTATTTTCATTCAATTTGAAAAAGTATTAATGTTTAATGATAGTGTAACAGAAGTACGCAATTCACATAAATCTGTAATAAATTTCTTGCTTCTACTTTTGAGGCCATTTAACATTTATCAATGTTTATGTTACACGATATTGAAATATATTTATCAGGAAATATGACAGTCGAATCGGATCCTTATTCTTTCGACCTGCCATTCACGACTTCGACGCGTTGGGGTAACGATGACTAACAGTTTGTACCGTTAGGCCGAATCGTTATTCCAGCTGGAGAATGTCAATTTCATGCGGTTTACGGTACTCAAATTGCGCGTTAGTATACACTAGCGTTGCGCCAATCATTTATCGTCATTGTCTTCGTTCGTGACAGTTGCTACAATTCTGATCATCGAGGATACTCGATAATGATAAGCGACAACGTGTGTTTGTTATTCGAAACAAATTAGAATTATGTTAGTATAAATTAAACAAAAGCATGGACTTTTCTGCCTGTTTACTTAATCTAATTAATCCATTTTCTTCCATATTCGTATTCTTTTACTTATATCGCTCCCTTATTTTAAAAGTGACGCAATTAAAAAAATTAATTTCCCAGAAAAAGAAGAAAACTATTTTTTGACTTGACAGAAATTATTGACAAATTAAATATTGGCAAAAAATATAATCTTAACATGATTAAATATCTATTTTGTCAATTTTATTTCACAACTTATATAACCATTTTTTTAACTATATTTTTTTAACAATATTTTTAAACTTTTTTGAGTTGTGTCGTTTTGACAATTTTTTATCAAGTTAAGTTAGTTCACCTTTAATGATAGGTAAGATAATGTTTATCTAAGTCATTTATAATAATAACTCGAAGATTACGTATTTTTAATTGTGTCACTTTGAAAGTAATGGGGCAAAATAAATTTTTATAAGTTATGGAAGAAAAAATGCATAAGAAATTATATCAAAATCCCCAAACTTACATTTGGTTTCCAATGAACATTTAAAAACACATACAAATTGACTCCGATTAATAATTCTTATTATACAGGATATACTCACAAATATGTAATTGCTCTGTATATATGTATACTTAATATGCATTTTGAAAGTAAATACATAATTGCGTATTTTAGTATCTTATTCGCGTTTCTTTTTTTTTTGCGTGCTGACTCAACGTGTGCGTCATCAGCACTTTCGTATGTCTTGCGAAAAAAAATGTGCTTAAGTATAATATACTAACACTGGTAAAGAAACAACGGTATCCAAGTGGCTACGACCCGAAACGTTTCCGGTATGACGCCCGCGTAAAATATCTTCGCGACAACGACCTCGCGAAAGGTTTCTCCTCCTAAAAATAACATAACCGGAATCAGGATCCGCCATTAAGGTCAACGACCATCTCAAGGATCTCTGTTTTTGATCGAGAAGCAAATGAGGCTTCGTTGTAATTGCATGTCATTAAATCGCAGAGAAATGCAATTGCAACGTCGAATCCCCGATGATTACTCAGCAGGAATATCATCGAATAGTCGCGTTAACCAAATGTTGTGTTATAGAAACGGGAGGATGTGGTTGTCGAGAACATCGCTCTTATTGGTACTAATCGGGCTGGCGAGCTCTGAAAAGAATAATGAGGACGATGCGTCTAATATTTTCATCGAGGAAGCTAAAAACCTCTTTTCCCAGCAGTCGCTTGAGGACATGGCTCACAAGTTTGCACATTCAGATGCCGGCAAGCAAGTATGATAAAAATTCATGTATTCTTTAAAAATATATACTAAGAAAAAGATACTTAAAAATTTATTTGTGAAAAATATATTTATTTTACCGAAATAAATCTTTATTTGAAAAAGACAAAACAAAATGTTATTCCTAGTAAATAAGCCATTTATTTTATACTTTTTACAATTAATGAGATATACTTCACGAAAATGTATGTTTCGTCATCACAATCAAATTTTTTCATAATTAGTAAATATCGAAGAAAACATTTTAAGTATCATTTTTTCGTAATACTTCGACATTTTTTTCTTTCTCAGTATATTTAATATTAATCAATTTCAATTTCTTTGATTTCTTTAACATTCACCATTTCCCCTTGATATCTTCTTTATTATATACAAAAATCCGTCATAAATATTCAAAATAAGAATCACTAATTGTGCTTAAAATTTTATTTTTAATTTGTTTTAATGTCTACGAAATGATTGTTTAAAAAATTAAATATAAAGTATAAGAAATTAACAGGTCCGCGACATGATGTTCGAAAAAAAATCCGACACGGCGGACGGTATCAGCCAGATCATTTCCGGGCTCAGTAATTTGATGTCAGGTGGACAAAATAATCACTTATCAATGATGGGTTCATTTCTGGACCTATTGAATGCTGGTTCGAATAAGAGATCGGCAAGAGATACGGAACATAAAGAGGAATCCGGCATAGACTGGGGCAACATAATCAGCATGGGCAGCATGTTCTTGCAACAAAATGCGAACAACGACGTAACATTGGGTCTCTTGCCAATGCTTTTAGATTCCTTGGGTCATGGAATGAAAGACAACGATGCCGGGAATAAAGATCACTCGGGACATTCCTGGTTCTTACCGCCAATATTGGAGAACATTCACATCATGTGGGAGCACTTCAGGTAAAACGTCGACTATTCAATAAAAACGCGATGAATATTCTATGTTAATTCTATGCTGTTGAAATAAGTTAAAGCAAATAAAACGGGAAAACACTTTACGAGAAATCCTTGTTTTAATCGAAAATTTTATATTATACGAAAATGATCAGAATAGGAAAAGTATTATAAATAAAGTAACTTATTGTTACAAATTTCTCATTCTAAAAAGTAACATGTTACAGCTACAATTAGTATTAGTACGAGTCATTATTTTTCAGTTACTTCTTCATTAATTTCTTGGGTTGCTATTTTAAATATAAGAAACTTATACATTTCTAGCATTAAACTAAATTATTTTACTTATTATACTAAATATTTGATTATATGCTATATTATTTATAATAAATTAATATATACATATATCTGGAATCACAAAATTATAGAATCAAGATACAGTCACTAAAAGCATCCTAACTTAATATAGACGTTTACAAAATATAATAATTATCAGGGATAAAGATACACTTACTAATAAAAGTTCATTCAGGCAAAGTATAAAAGTTTATTTATTTTGTTTAGTTTGAAGGAGTCATTTTCATATTGATTCTAGCGTCGTAAAAGTATATTTTAAAAATTATTTACAATTACTTAACGTATAAAATGATATTTCTTTTACTTTTCATATGTATCTCAGGAAATAAAAATATATTAAAATTCTTAAAAAATACTTTGTTTTTAAAATTTTTGTTAATATGTGTATACTTCAATCACATCACAATTAATAATCGCTGATTATTTGCTGAACATTTCATTTTGGTCAATTTATACAATGACGAATAAATTTAATATAAAATAATCATAAAAGTAATTATTAAATTAGTTATTATAGTTATAAAAAATATAACTAAATTAAAGAAGAACATAAATAAATTACAGTAGAAGAAAGTAACTCTAATTTTGTTACAACGTTGAACTGCTTTCTAACTCTGATAAATTTAGTATATTTTGAAGAGAATTAGAAAATATTAAAAATAATTCAATATTTATAAATAAATTTTGTCGATATCTCGCTTTTTACTGTAACTACGAATTTCTTTGTATTTTAGTAATTCGGAACTCGGGCAAATGTTATGGAAGAACAGCGGTCTGTCGACGGTAATTGCTCACATGAGGGACGAGAAAGGCGACATCCTATGGGAGAAAATCCTAGATAGTTTTGAAAGTCCTAGTATACGTCGAAGATGGGTCAAGTCGCTCACGAATTTTGTGGCCGAATGGATCTCTCACATTTCCGAACCAATAAATCAGCAACGCTACCTCACAACCGCACAATTCGTCGGTAACAGCTTTCTAAAATCTCAGGGATTCCCAAAAACAATGATGTTCGATGCTTCAAAACCAGTGGAAAGTTTCTCCAGGTTAATATGAAAATGTTTAGTTAATTAAGTTCTTTCTATTTTTTGTGAATATATCCAAAAGTCAATGTAAAATTTTTCGCTTAGATTAATAAACGGATTGACGAAAAGATACCTGAACGTAAAGTTCGACAGCTCACAGTATGTAAGACCGGCGATAGCGTATTTCCAGGAATTAGTAAGCTTGGCTTCCGAAAAAGGATTCATTATGTCCCGAATAAACGCACGAGAGCTAAGCAACAAACTAAGCGACATTATTAACAACGATATTATTGGCCCTGTTCTCAAGGTAAAACACTTTTCTTACAGTTATATAGTTAACAATATTTTTTTTACAATAAATTATTGCATAAACAGATAATCTTATTTTTAATTTTTCATAGTTTTGTTGCTAAAGATTAAAAATCGATTTAATTAAAATTTGATGTTTTTTATGACTTAATTAAAAACCGTTAAAATTTTTAAAACTTAATACGTTTAAAATGTTTAGTACCACAAACAGAATTTCTTAAAATTAATATAATACAAAGAAAATAGAAATTCCGTTTATTTGCAATCCACTTATACGAACAAATTTATCTCAGTTATAAATATCCGAATTCACATAATTGGGTTAATAGCTAGGATAACAGAAGCTCGACTCGGAACTTGACTATTTTTAACTTCAATTTTTTTGAACATCAGCTTCTATTATCGGAATTAATAAATACTAGTGAAGAAGAGAATTAATGAACCTTTATTATCTGAATTATTCGAATATCGAAACTATTTTATTTCCCGAGATTTTTGGATAAACAGAGTTCTACTGTCTCTAAGATGTAAGATCAGAATCTAAAAAGTCGTAATTTTCTCATATTCATATAATCCGTATTGCACTTCAATTTGTTAATTAAAGCTTTCCTGATGAATGAAAATAAAAATCAGAGCGTAAGTCGAATGTAATGGGAGAGTAACAGAAGCGTAAACGAAACTCTAAAAGGCGAAAATTGGAACAATGAAATGTAAAAGAAGCATTTGCGCTTCTTTTACATTTTGATGTTTCAATTTTCGCCTTCTAGAAGTTTCGTTTACGCATCTGTTACTCTCCCATTACATCCAATTTACACTCCGATTTTTATTTTCATCGAGGTGTTAATTAAATTTTTACTTATTTTTTATATTTTAATAAATATCGATATATTATTTATTTACTTCTAGTCGTATCGAGCGTACAAATGGGCGACGAAGGTGCCGCAATGTGCTAGTCAAATCTTATGTACCATAAATGAGAAGAGTCAGCAACGAGAGGACGGCGGTAAGGAGGTATCTGTACGCGTACGTAGCGCATTGCTGAGGGTAGCAAGTTTCCCCGCGGCCTGGGCAGTCAGTAATAAATTAGGAATTAATTTCTGGTCCCTCTACGGAGCCATTATGGAGCACGAGGGATGCATCGTGAGTAAATTATAATCCTCTCTATAATTCGTTAACAGAAAGGAAGTACATTTTAATTTACACTCTAAAGTAAAGAAAAACTATTTTCTTATTTTTCTTTGTTTTCAGAGTAAATATCCAGCAGATTGCACTGCTTTCCATGAAGAGGAGATCAGAGTGACCACGGAAAACATTCATAGCGAACTATGAGTTTAACTCGTTAGCAACCTGTGAAAGACATTGCTAAGTCGCCTCAAAATTAGAAATACGTGTCGCGAAGTCGTGTGTTCTTATTTATTTTATCGTATCTATTGCACAAAATAAAATACGCTTAACGAAATTATGTTGATGATTGTGGCGGAGACTTGATAGAAGCGATTATTAGTGAGTGTCTCTTCAATATTTTTGTATGTACAAACAAAAAGCTATGAAGCATAAATTTTTAATATTTTATATTAATAAAACGTAACCAGAAACAAAAAACACTTAGAAGATACCGTGAAGATATTTAGAAAATGTCAACTGACGAATGCCTAAATGTCTATGTGATCTAATTCAAATATTAAAAAAATTTTTATAATATTTATGAATGAATATTTGAGAACCAAGGTTCTCAAAAAGCATATGATATATGCAAAAGGCTTCCAATTTTTTGGTTGTTTTAACGAATAATTATAATACAATTGAAAATAAGAATCACGTTTTTAAAAATAATACACTAAATGTAATACTTCTCTTAATAACATCAAAAACTAAAAACAATACTTTTTAATGAGTTTTAATTATATTACCTATTTTCTTTTTTTAAGAAAAAAAATAGTATCATAATTTTATTATCATCATGCACAAGTATCATTTTCCATGTTAATGCTTCAATTATTGCAAAGATCTCATTCGTGTGATTGGGATGATGATCATGTGATATTTTTGTCTCAAAGAATAAATGATTAAGAATATTAAAATCATCAATAAAAATATAAAAATGAGTAATTTCTCCGAATCATATTTTAAACGTATCGGATGTAACTATGCCACCAATATAATAAATCTATTTATTTATGGGATGAAAAATTAAACTTATTGAATATCAAAATTTACTTTCATGTTTAAATGTCATTAAGAGAAAAAATTTTATAAAAACAAGTTATTAAAAGCAGTTCATTTTGGTATGAAATTTCAAAGCAGATTCAATAACCGTGTAAAAATAATATCGTGCGAAAATAATATCGTGTCATAAATACACCGAAATGATACAGATTTTCATCACCTCTAACAAAGAGCTGTTGAATCGAGACAACATTATTTAAATTATAATTTTTTTTAATTATATATATATAGTATATATTTGTTTATTTAGATGAGAGGAAGTGTAGTTATGGATATTTTGTGCATATTGCAAATTATACTTTAGCCGTCTCCGCGACTTTTCTTCGCGAGTAAAATAATGCATGGTGCTCAAATCTCTATATATATATATACATATAAGTATAAATATTGTATTAATAATTGTATCTATACGAATTATACATATCGTGTCTTTCCTCTTGTTACATCTCTTTATTTTTTTATTTCTCACTAGATAAATCTATAAAAATTCCAATCTATATTTAAAACAGCAAGAAGGCACATTTAAGTAGAGTTTACCGTATATATCTTATGGACTCGCTATTACTCTCTTTTCTGCGAAAAATAGAACTTCTCGAGTCCAAAATGGACGGAAGTCTGACAATTGGATACGTTCGATATGATGATGGGTTTGTAGATCCGTTCGATATACGTACATTCATACCGAATCTACATAACAATGTTCTAAATAATTTTTTGTAAATAGTAGTTTAAAGATAAATAAAGATCATGTGTAAAAAATGTACAATGGAGATGGTGTAAGCCTTAATCCTTTCGTGCGCCCTAATGTGGCATAAACGTCAATAATGTCTCTCGATTTCCATGGTGTGTTTATTACTTCCTTTTAATGTTCTTGCATGCCCACTCTAAACCTTCCTAGAAATAGAGACAAACTTGATTCTAAACTTAATTCTAAAATCCAAATAATATAAGACATAATTCCATAAAATTATACATTAATGTGAATTTAAATTTTTATGTCTAAGATTTTTATTTTTATACACAGTTTATATACTGTCTAATATATCGAAATATAAAAAGCATTAATGATAAAATGATAATTCTATATATAAATAATGTATCACATTTTAAAATTTAAAAGCAAAAAAATATTTGCTACACACTTTCACGCCTTTGCCCTCAATAGCGATGCACGACTGTATTTGCCAATCACGATCCTTGATATTGTGTAAACCGAGTCCCTCGGCTATTTCAGCTGCTGTAACGGCGTGTCCCAGGTCTTGTTTATTCGCGTATACTAACAATGGCACTCCGCGTAATTTTTCTTCCAATAGAAGCTCTGATAATTCTTGTCCCGTTTCCTCCAACCTTTTGATATCCGCACTATCAACGACGTAAATCTATAATCAATAAACGTTACAAAATTTTAATTGAATTTTTATGTAAAAAGAAAGATACAAGATTAAAATATTTGCATAACTTTTAAGATTATTTTTAAATAAAACAGAATGCGATAGACGCTTCTTGAATAATCACAATTAATTTGTAATATTTATTAAATAAAATCGACTTACAGAAAGAAATCTTATACTTATTTAAATTAAATCGCTATAATTATTACATTTATAGAATTTTACAATATTTGAGAACACATAATTTTTAATAAATATGCATATATTATTTGAAATATACATAAAACTCCATTTAAGTCTGCACCATTTAAACAAACAAGTTCATATTCAGTTTTAAATATACGAATTCATAGTTGAGCTCTTATTATCCAAACTATAAAAACTTAACTTCAGTTTTCTGAATATTTCTATTATCGAAAAAACTAATAAATATTGGTATAGAAGAAAGAGCTAATAGGCTTCTATGCAAACTATTCGACTATTAGAACTATCTTGTCTCCTGACATGTTTGGATGAGGGAGTTCTTCTACAATTATTTCGATTGTTAAAACAATAAAACTTCAGTAAAAAAAACGTAAATTATTCTTTTTTTATATATTTTGTTGTCTTTTCTATATTAAATTTTATAAATTAATTTATTGTATTTCATTACTGTCATAAAATGTTATATAAAAACTGTATTATTAAATAATAATAAAAAATATAATAATTTTTATACTAAAACTTAAAAATTAAAGAAATTAATAAACAATAAAGACTTACAAGTACATCCGTATTCTCGAAATAATTTCGCCAATACGGTCGAATTTTTCGAGCTCCTCCAATATCCCAAACATTTAATTTAAAACCTTCGCTCTGAACACTTTTTATATTAAAACCTTGTGTTGGAGTTACCTTAAAAAATTCAATTTATTTATACAATACATTTGTCATACTATAAATAAAATTTATATCAATTTTTACTACACTGGCATTGTCTATAAATTAATTAATTTAAATTAAATAATTTTGGAAATTAAGAAGAAATTAGTTTACTTGGGTGATATCTTCGCTTGCCAAAGATTTTAAAATAGTCGTCTTTCCAGCATTGTCCAGACCCAGTAGTAACAATCGTAGCTCTTTATCAGGATTTGATCGTAATTTCCGTAAAATAGCAAGCAGACCCTAACATTTTAAATATCAATGATTTGCAATAAATTTGTAATATTATGAAAAAATTGAAATAGTTTTGCAATTTAAATGGTAACAAATACTTTATTTTTCAATATATCAATAATTAGATTATCTATACAATAAATTAATGAATAAAGAAGAAAATTTTTTTTCACTATAATTATTTTTTTTTAATTATATATTTATCTATTATATTACAAATTACAATTACAATTATAAATATAATAATTATATTATTATAATAATATTACAATTAATAATAATTAATAATGATTTTATTATATAGTTATTTATTATATTACAATAAAATGTAATTTTAGCAAAAATTTAAAAGTTTTAATCATTTAAAATATTTATTTCAGAAACTAAATAAATTGATTTTTCTAAGAAATTATTCAAGTTTACAATTTATATTATTTTATTTTGTTATTGTACAGTTATTAATAGAAATTAGTGACTTTGCAATTACAAGAACTTGCAATTACATCGTGTGATATGTCAATAATTTGCAATTGATTGCAATATTGTGTAAAAAGTTAAATAGCTACAGAAATATTTTGAATTTCGTTCGCAAACAGAATGTGCAATTTTAAGAAGATAATTCCCTTTTCCTAGTTCGAATGTATGCAAGTTATAATGACGAGGGTATAGCCAGCTCGCATTCGCAACGTCATCTCGAGTGTATATACGGAGAGATATGAACACAGTGCACAGAAAGTGAATTTTTGTATACAATAAAAACTGATAAAAATCGTTTACTTTATTTAATGAGACGTTTTACAATTTTTAATTTTCTATGTAGAACTTGTTAATAGCAACTTAAAGCGCGTAATATATATAAACTTGATATACTGCAATAAAATTTTCGCAGGTTATGTTTCGATTACTTCATGCATTTAAAAGTGTATCAGGTGGTGGCGAGGAAAAAAAAGAGTGCATAATATTGTGCATTTGCATTTAATTCACGTGACTTTTACCATCTTCTTGATGATATATATTTCAGGTACTGGAACGAAGATGCGTTAACGATCTACTGCGTTATTTCGGCGATGTCCATTACATTATATGAAAATGGTGTGTTGTTTTCCTGGTATCCAAGGAAAATGGTGACATCTGCATATTCTGGCTGATGTTATGAGCTGATGAACGCATTTGATACCGTTAGATGAGAACAGTTCGGTTACCACGTGCGCATACTGATACCTTTTCGTATTGCTTCTGCGAACGACAGTAGATAAATGAATACATTTCTGTTTTACCTACATATTTTATTTAAAAAATTTTATTTTTTTTAATGAAAAACATCTTCATTTTTTAAACCATGCCTCAATAATGAGATCACTTATTATTGAAATATCAAATATAATTTAGATAATTTTATGAATCATTTAAATTTAAGAGAATATAATCATGGAATTCTTGTAATAATAAAAAAACTGATATATAATAAAGTATTTATAATAATAGAATAATGGCGTTATATTACTCTCTATTGTATTTTTATTATTTACAGAAACATGCCGGTATATTATACTGGCTTAAATGCCAGTCCACTCTTTTTCAATCAGGATGGGATTATCATATCAATTTCGCAATTGACTCAAATTCCATTTCCTGAAATCACAGACATTGAGATTGGTTGGAATTATTTTCTTCTGTGGCAAAATACGAAATTATATATCACTGGTAAAATTAGTGAAGAAGATGAAAAAAACAGGCCACGTTTAATGCAGATTCCAGAAGAGTCATCAGGAAGGCAATAGATAAAATACGACTTTTTTTCTCTTTACTAAAAATTTTATTTTATTTTTTACCTTATTAAAATATGACTTTTTTTACAGTTGTAAATTGGCTATTCCTCGTAGGGATAATGTAGTTGTTTTATCCACACGTAATGAAATCTGGAAATATAAAATATATGATGACACTTGGCAAAAAGTAACACCCTTTATTCCTAGCAATGACAACACACAAGTTGAACACGCTATTAAACTATCACAAGCAGGGTGTACTGTAATTTTAACCAATTTAGGTGTGCAATAAAAAATTCTCACCTTAAGCATTACACCGTTATTAAATATAGTTTTACAAAAAATGTTTTATTTTCTTAGGACGTGTATTTAATGCCCCACTTTTGGTTGAGATACCAAAGAGAGTCAAATTTGTTGATCTTGCCTGTGGTTTTGATCATACTATTTTACTGGCAGAGAATGGCGATGTATACTCAATGGGGATGGGAATGTATGTAATATTAGAGAAGCACGAAATTATTCTTAGAAAATTTTTATGTCGTATAATTATTATAATTTACATGATAGACGTGGCCAATTAGGGCACAACGAGTTAGAAAATTGTGATAATCCAAAGCTTATTGAAGCTCTAGCAGGTCTCAAAGTAGTACAAATATCAGCAGGTGGTTGGCATACCGCCGTAGTCACTGACCAGGTTAGTACATAAAAATTAATAAATTACATCTATCATTATATGATTTGTAAACGAAATTTAACATAACAGGGTGATCTTTATACTTGGGGATGGAATTCAAATGGAGAGTTAGGAATTGAAAATAAAGACAAAAAAGTTTACGCCGTTCCAACTTTAGTGGATTTTAAAAATGACAGAGAAGAGAATATAGAAATTAACGTTAAAAAAGTCGAGTGTGGAAATTCATTTACTATATGCTTAACAGGTAAAATGAATCTTCTTTTCATAGACTCAACAGAGTCTTAATAAAAAGAAAGATTATATTTTATAGAAGAAAAATAATCTTCGTTTTTTCAGACGACGGCTCTTTTTGGGGCTGTGGCACTAATAAGTACGGTCAACTAGGAAAACTTCAACGAAACTTAGAAAATCCATATAATTTTGTCAAATTGGACATTTATTTTTCGCTAGAATCGGAAACAGTAAAAAAATTCAAATGTCATGAATGGGGCACGGCGATAATCACAGAATAACATTGTACTTTAAATTGTTGTTAAACGAAATAATATATTCTTTCAATCTTATATTCATATTTATTGTGTTACATACTCCCTGCATGCATTTCGAAGATCTGCGCCGCTTTATTCGCTTCTATCAATGGTAGAATAAATCGACAATTATTAGCTAATATTTCTTCCTCATTTAATAAAGATGGTGGTATTGGAAGAATCTCGAAATCTTCGATCATTTGGTCTTTTCTCATGTCATCAGTTATTTTCTTTCCTGAAAGCAAAAAGATTATTAATTTTCAATTATCACCGTGGACAAATCATTACATGACCATGATAAAATAAAAAATAAATACATTCTTATAATTATAATAAAGTATAAAATAGACAATATAGGTACGATTACATAAACATTAATAGAGATAAATGTAAGTATTGCATTATATTGACTACATATACGAATAACTAAATCTATAATTATTTTATTATACTATTTGAATTTGAATTTTTTACCATTGTTAATTATTGATTCACGAGCAACCTCTTCTAATCGTTCACGAAGCTGTATGTTAAATGATCCTCTAGAATGCGCGAGTTTAATTTGATGTTGTATTTGATAAGCATAGGGCATAAGAAACATTTGCATCTGTATCGGATTTACAAAAACTGCATATCGTAATTCATTAACATACCTGTTTAAAAAATAAGAAATGCGACGATAAATCTTATATTATGCATATTATTTTTCTTCGAAATATTAAAAAATATTCAAAATAATATGTCGTATGTTTTTATACGTACATGTTGTATGTTGCTTCAACAATTACATCCAGAACATCACTTGGATTCATTAAATTAGAAGATTCAATAACTGTGTTTTCATCTGTGATTGTTTCTGTTTGTGAATTCTCTGTAGTTAAACACAGTCTTGAAGTTTTTCGGCGATTCCTCTTCCAGATTATTTGTTACACTGAAATAAAAATCTTTATTTGATGTAGTTTTAAAAAACCATACACACAATAAAATAATGTAACTTATGTAACTCACGATAATAATACATTATACTTTCTTCGATTTACCTATTTCCATTGTTATAATTTTTTCAAGTCTTTTCCAACAAAAATAAATTTGCTTTCTTGGAAAGCATATTCATCTTCTGCCATTAATCCCTTTTCAGATGATTTATTTGTACTTAAATATTCCGTTTTACTGTTGGTAGACCAATCAGAAGTAGAATTTTTTGCCACAATTTCAGAATATGCATCCATGAGTAACTCCTAATGCGGCAATCGATCGCCATCAGATAATTTTTTAGCAACATAGAGAAATAATATTCTCATTTCTTTAAAAAAATTTTCGCGAAGTAGTTTTTTATCTGCAAAAATATTTTATGTCTCTAAAAGATATAATTTTATTAATTATTATTATGCCATTGTATCGAAATTCTGTTATTTCATTATATAGGTTCAAATACACTAACATTTTCATTTTAATTTATGTTTATGTAAGAATATTATATCTCTTTCTAAATATTCTCTCTGTAAAAAATATTTTATTTGACATGTATGAATTGATAAAATCACCTCGAATTAATTTCATTTTACCAGCTAATTAATATACTTCTATAATGATCATCTAGACAATTTTTGTAACGTAAAACTTGAAAAGCTACTATATCCAAAAACCAGAAAGCAGCTTTGCTAATCCCGTAATCTTTAACTCCTAAAAGATCGCCTACCAATCTGTACAGATTAAATATTCAATATCTCACAATTTCAGATTTTATAAAGTTTAAATAACTTTTGTATCTAAAATTTTATCGACTCGATAACACATCGAGGTTCATCCGTTTTGAGCTTCACTGTCTTTTTAACGAGACTATTAAAAGTGCTCGGAAGAGTCGGCATATATATAATTTTTTTTAATATCTATATTTTTAATAAATGTCGAATGAAAAAATAAAATTTTTACAAAATTATTACATTATAGTAACATTGTCATTAATGATTAAAAAATGTCCGATATGTACAAATTAAAAATAATTACAGATCAGTTACACATTAAAATTACCAATTTAAATTTGTTCGTATATTAATTTCAGGAAGTTAATAAGACATTATTTAAATCCATCAAAATTGAACATTTGAAGTAATATTAATTATTAAAGGTAATATATATTAACCAACCTCATTCTCCTTGTGAACGAATTCATTGTGCTCTTCTTCAAATTCTGAATTATTTTCAGAATCTAATATATTGGACGATTTCATATATTATGAATTGAAAGCAAAATATTACGCGTCATACAAAGTTATTTGCATCAGATATTCACACTTGTGCGCTCACGCGATATGAATGTAATCGCAAAATCCAACAGAGAATTGCCTGTCGCCGACGATGTGTTGTACATCGGGTGAGAATAAAAAAAATCACATTTGTTTTGTTTTTACTCATTGGTTTTATTAATTTTTTTTCCATATTTTGTTCAATATTTTCAGAAAATAACACTCCAAAGCGAAAAAACCGTATATTCTCACCAATCCCAATGTATGTATAATATATATATATTGTATACTTTTATACTTTTTATATATAATATTATTATGTAGAGTAGCGCACACTTTAGATTGTTATGTATCGATATCTTTTATAATTTTATCGATAAATTACAAATATTGAAAAACATGAAACAGACACAGTCGGCGGGGACGCGCGGACTTCGGCGTGGGACTTTTTCTTACGGAACCGTGAAAAAAGTTTTCGCGACGAATACTGCCGTCCGCTGCTTCCGCGTCCGCCTACTCCGGGATAAACAAGCAGGATTAATCAACCGGAAGTACGGCAATTTTTTTTTTAAGTACAAATTTTAAGAGAACTCGTAAATAAGAGAAAGAGAAATGATGCGACTTCGATCGGACGTTAAGACGGAAGTCGCCAATCTCCTCTTGTAATGTGTTTCTTTTACCCGTTGAAGAGTTCTCAATGAAAG
This sequence comes from Trachymyrmex cornetzi, assembly GCF_001594075.2. Lineage (NCBI taxonomy): Eukaryota > Metazoa > Arthropoda > Insecta > Hymenoptera > Formicidae > Trachymyrmex > Trachymyrmex cornetzi. Next base: position 142,353 of record NW_017297113.1, read on the forward strand.
GATCGAATTGCAGAAGCGAATGTAGGGGTAAGAGGAAGGTACGATGTGTAGGCTGGCAGGAAGAAGCGGAAGCAGCTAGTCCTCGTCTCTCTCGTCGAACGCTAATAACTATAATATATAATATGTATGCGCGAACATACGCGTGCCCCGGCGCGACTGACTTTTTTTTTATTTATATATTTTCACACCGAAGTCAGAAAGGCAATACGCAGTATGAACTTACTTAGTATATTTGTGTTCCTTTTTGTGTCTATGTGTATGTGTACGTGTACGCGTTCTTACGCGTGTGTGGCTTTTACAACTATCTTTTCTCATTTGTCTATTGTTCCGTGGTTTCTTCTTCTCTTCCATCTCATTTGGTTCGCCTATTTTCTTTTTATCCCATAATAATACGCTCTCTGACTTTCTCTTTGTTAGATCATTCTACCCCCGTTTTACCTCGCATTCCCCGTTTTCTTTCACTTTTGGTAGCTTTATTACGTCTTCCCCCCCCCCCCCCCCCCCCCCCCTTCCCACATGAAAATTATCCGGAGACACGTTGAGAGTAAGAGGGATAGAGAGAAAGGTACGAAGAGGAGGGATTTGAAGAACTAGGATGGTCGGAGGGGTAGCGGAGAGATAATCGTATACAGACGCGGTTAATGGAATTAATTAATGCTGAATTAAAATCAAAATAAGGAAAAGAATATATGTACATGAATGATGACAGTTACGATCGCAAATATCATGACTTTGTTCACTGCGCGTCAAGTTTCCTAAGAGAATTAGAGATCTCGCGAAATTCTGTTTCTTGTAAAATATTGCAAGTTATTTCGACAAATAAGTGCAATATTCTAAAGAACAGACACACACACACACGGATGTTAAAAAACATTTAAAAAATCTTAATCATCGTTACATGAAAAATAGTGTCCTTAATAAAAATGCACAATTTGTACCTTACAGTTACACCAGACAAATCCTTATTTCTTCTGTTACTTGTTACAAACATTAATATATTTTCTCAGTCATTTACATTATATATATAATCTTTAGAGAACACACTTTAAAAACACCTTAATATAAAAAAAAAATCTAAATAGTCAACTAAAAAAATTTAACAGTATTTTTTACCTTTGTTAATGTATTTAACAGCCTCTATTAATTTTAGAAAACTTTCGCGATCGCAAACAATGCTCTTTTGAGATCGCAACGGACTTTAGGATAAGGCGCGCTACCCCATGTACGAACAATGAGATGTTTCAATTTCTTTCGTTATCTTGCTTACAAATTACTCTTGACTTTAATATCATATTTAAACGTAATTACATTATTAAGATCGCAAGTAGACGAGAAAGAAATTGGGAACATGCAATTGCGCGATACATGCGGAGAAGCGAGAATTAACCAATTGGTAAACTGAATATTTTTCAATCGATTTTATTGAAAATAATACAACAAAATGTCTCATAATAATATAATAATAATAAGAATATAATAATAATTAAAAATAATTAATAATTATAGATACGTACTGTTCTCTACTCGATATCTAGATAATCGCCTTAAAACATTGTTTAAATAATATTATCATCGTCATTTTAATCAACATAATAATAAAATAATAATAATAAAGTCAATAAAGTTAATAATAATAATAATAATAATTATATCATAGAATAATGTATCAATAAACAAACTTAATAGACTAATTACTCGTTAATCATTCGTCATCGTTCTCGATTGCTATCAATGGATCTTTTACTTTACCTAGTCATTAATAATGGATAATTAATTAATTCATTAATTAAATTACACGTTGCTTGGATATGCACATAGAGATATAAAGTCGTTTTTGGTCCCACCTAACTGCAAACGTTATATTCATACAATTTTTTTTTTGTGTTTATCGCTTGGATCGCTTTACATGTGTATGCGTGTGTGTTATACGTGTGTGTGCACGTGTTGCAAATAACTACTGTCCCGCTATCGGTAAAGCTGTCGTTTCTCTATTTCCCTTTTGTCCCCCGCATCCATAGTCCGAAATAGTCTATCGCGTATACACATGAACAGCATTGCGTGTGCGAGTGTGTACACTCGAATCGTATCTCGCGGAACGCGTTGACAGGATGTCCCCGAAAAACGGTACCGCGAAGAATGACAAACAAAAAACAAACAACGTAAAAGGGGGGAAGGAGGGGGGGAAATGAAAGAACGAAAATCCCGTACCGAAAGTTAAATACGCGTTCACGTCATTTAATAAAATATATATACACACATTTATAATATGTGTATACATATATATACACATATATATATATATACACATATATATCACGATTATATGTATACATATCGCTTTTCTCGTGTCCCATGCCTGTTGTTTATCTAGCATTTCACTTTTCCACCCTTCCACCCGTGATCTCGGTGCCGTTTTTCCCGTGTCTTTCTTTCCCTCCCGCGAATATCCCTTTTGTTATCACTGGGGACGAGTCTCGCGTTGTCGGAACACGTTCTTCTCGCGTTAATACCCCCACCCCCCCCCTTGCCCCTTCCCGACCCATCCCGTTTTACAACTGGCATTGCGTTCCGTTCTCCTTCCGCACTTCGCTTTTAAAGTACGCTTAAGTTTACCTAATAACATTATACTCTCACTAGATACATCGCCGTGCGAGGGCAGACAACGTTCACGACGTGACATCTCGATCTTCCCCGACGGTGTCAACCCTCGACGAGAGGTATTTCTTTTTCTTATTCTTTTTTTTTTTTTGCTTTTTCCTACTTATTTCCTTTTTCACTTATACAGCCAATTGAATATAATTTTTCGCGGGACCGACACCATTCGGTCGCCGAATAAACCTAATTAATTTTTCTTATTAAGGCTATGCCGCGCAATTTCTCGCAATTTGCAATTTCTCGCACGAATACTGGTTTATATCAGTCTCATATTTCTTCCGCCGAGTCTGGTCGAGCCGAGGACGGGGCGTCTGCGTTCCCTCGGAACGGTCTCCGAGGAAACGCGGGACGACGCGTCGCGGCTCTTCGCCATCGATTCCTCGTCGTCGGCGCCATGTATTCGGACCAGACTCCGCGTATAATTTAATGCCAGTTGTACGCTTCTTTTTCGGAGACGAAAAACGGTACGTCGCGTTCGTCTTTACGCAAGGAAAACGTGCGCTCGTAGAATAATTCGCTAAATCAGGCTCTCGGCCTCCTTTGGCGTTCTAATTCGTCTTAATCACATAATAAGTGACAATAATTAACAATAACAATTTACAGGAAATCGCGCGCTGCGCGAAAACGCATTTTTTCCATTGGCCTCCGTCGCACTTTTCAATTACTTTTCTTATCTCCTTTCGCAATCACAAATTTCTCTTATAATTAGAATTTAACTAATTTCTTTTCTGTACACGTAAAAAAAAAACAATAACAACATAAATGTTGCAATATATATTTAAATAAGATATTAAATTCTGTCTGTTCAAATAAAAATGTAAGTACTGTGATTACGACTCTTAATGCAATATATTTGATGGTATTGATTAAGAATCGTCTCAATTTAAAAGAAATTAAATAAAAAAAAAACACAAACGAATTAGCTTTAATGAAAATCTTTTGAAGAAGATACGAGCGATTATTTCTGTATTGTCTAATTTGCATTTCATCGCACAAATAATGACGTTTACGAGTTCTTTCTCTCCAAATAAAATTTGAGAACTCAACGTTGGTCGGGATGAAATCGACTCGGGCCGGTTTTCGACGCAGCCGTATCAATTACAGTTGCGGAATTATAAAGCAATCGCGTCGTCCACGGACTAGTAACGAACTCACACGCAACGATCAACAACGTCAAAGCAAATTTACATCGCGGCGTCGCGTACACGTTACACGCTCGCATTTACCACTAATTTTCGCCTCTCGACGGGACCCCGAAATCGGGTGAGCGCACGTTTTCCACCTCGTCTCCCCATGCCGAGCTCTCGCGAGCGAAGCGGCGCGAAACGACTTCGAACAAGAAGGATTTTCGCACGTCTCCCTCTTTGCAGGATTTCAATCCCATTTTGTTAGAGGATAAGGAATCTTTTCCGAGAGATTATCGGCCTTGAACGTTAAAATCCTCCCCCCCCCCCCCTCTCCCAAGTTCGTCAGAGATCGCGCCGCGTCTCTCGTTCGGCTCGTCTTTTCGTATCGTTAACATACTTCAAATAGTAATATACCTCACAACCATTTTGACAACAATCAACCGTCAACAAAAGAGCGTTCCTACCTCAAAGAACCTTCAAAAGGTGCGCCACCCAGCCAGCGTCGACCTCCGGCGACACTTCCGACTTTGCGTCCTCTTTTTTTTGATTTGCCGGCCGGAAGATGGCCGAATTCTCCCCCTCGTCGATGGCCGGAAATCGAGCTTGCCGGCTGACGTATCACATGTTCGAAAACTACGAACCACGTACGCATCGCGATCGTTTCGTCACTCTCGCATTCATTCACAGATCGCACAACAAAATGCCCTTTGATTTCTTTTTTTTTTTATCGATCTCGCTCTCGCTTTCCGCGTGCTCTCTCATCCGCGCGCTTTCTCACTTTCTTCCCTCTTTCGCTCTCATTCTCACGTTCGCTGTCCAAAACTCTTCTCGCGAATGCATTTCATACATTTCACACGTCATATTTGTCATACGAAAGACGCTCGAAAGGCTTACATGAAATTTGTTTTACCATAATTTTGCACATTATCGTAGACTTTTACTCCTTTTCACGCCGAATTTTCTCGTCGACATGAAAAAGCTTTATCAGCAAAAACTACGTATCCGATGCAATATTCGCAACGAAGTGGAAAATTATCGATAATACGTGACATTCGCTTTAAAAGTCAAACTCGTAACGTTTTACATGATTAGAAGAAATTTTGTACTCTTCCTTTTTTCATGCCGAATGTAGATATTAAAAAAGAATTTAATTAAAATCCGCGCTTTTGGTAATAATCGGTCGGAATGTATCTTCGATAGCATTTTAATATTCTCCGATAATAATATGGAGATTGAGACTGCGTGGACTCCAGCTTCCGATAGTTGAAACCCGGATTTCAGGATAATTTTTTTTGCCCATAGCCGTATTGGAAAACGTGGTGTTCGATTTCCATGCGCGTTTAAAAGGCTCGAGGATCGGCGTCGAGTTAATAATATCAATCACGATGACTACAGGCAGAAGGATAATCATATTTCATAGATACATTTTATAGATTTCCATATCACGCGTGATTGCTGTTTAATGCACCCGAGAGCGCGAATCGCGTATTAATAGAAACGTTTCTTTTTTGTGTTCTTTCTTCGGAAATCGATAACACAATGCCTCCCGATTAAATCGGATATCCTGACTTGGCATTAACAATTAATAGTATCAATAATCCTTGGTCTTCAATTGGTTTATTGCGCGGCGCCAGATTGGCTCGCTTCTCCAAAATTGATCGCCGTCCAATTAGTAGCAGACGACCGTCGATGAATTTCCACTTCGCCATGCCTCGTCAATTATTACTCGCCTAATTCTCCCCGCGAACGTCCTTCCACAATCGCATCTTGTCGCACGAAATGCGCACCGTTTTCTTTATCTGGCGCCGATTCATCGTCGAATTAACATCATCGATTCGCGCATAAATCTCGTACCAAGATAAGACTTTTGGTGCAATGGCGGATTCGATAACGATAAACGAGTTAAACGGTCGGTTATACTCCTAAAACACTCCAGATATTACGATAATACATTTTAATAACGTAATATCACGTAAAGACATCACGAAATTTTGATTACGAATTGTATTTATTATTAATACCTTTATAGTAGAGAATATTCATTTTTAATTCTTCGAAAAATGTTTCTGTAATTCAGAAAGTTATTTAGGCATCTTAAATTAAATCCCTGGAGCTGCAAACCCGCCTTTGCTTCGAGATCGTCGTTGACGATGCGATCGACGGGATGAATCGTCGCCCCGTGTCGAACGTTCAAACAAAGTCGTAACGAAAGTAACCCTACTAATTATACACTTTAAAAACGATATATCCTAATTACATCATATTACGTTTGTGTACGTTAACTCGGTTCCGAAATTGCTCTCGCCCGGCGCATGTACGCGTATTTTACGTGTGTACCTTCTTTTCCTATTCCTCGATCGACCAGCGATCGAATACCGGCATAATTCCTCGCATATTAAGTTTTTCGATTCTTATGCGATAGACACGACAAAAAATGCAACTGTTATGCCCGTGCGACGCGATTTGCGTAAGATACATATTTTTCCGTACCTACAACATAGAAAAAATGGCTACATTCGTCGAAATAACGCCAGTTTCGATCTCTGCTCGTGATTACCTCGTTCCATCGAAAAACGATCAGTACATTAATTTGCAAATACGTTGTTTTAGCTGTCTCGTACGTGTGCATTTTATATGTGTGTGTCGTGTGTGTGTGTGTGTGTGTATGTATGTATAGGCGTGTCGGAATGCCCTGCGATGTCTCGCGATCGATCTTCGCCGTGTTTCCTTCGGCGTGCACTGTCTTTCACGGAACGGGAGTAAGGAAAAGTTTTCGGGCCGGAAGGAGAAAGTGCAAAGGATGCACGATGACGTGCCCACGCACTCGTATCTTGCTGTCGATACTGCATTTAATCGACCGACCCTCGAGGTGCCCTTAGATAAACCTATCGCACTGTCCGTTGAGCGATGAGATAATATAATCGTCGACGAGATCACGAATGACACGTATGCCTATAACATGTCGCATACGTATGGATGTATTTCGCGGTGTGTAGATATATGTCCGTATATGTACACACGTGTATGTATACACGATATATATATATAAACGACAGCGCCTACCGCAGTAAGAATGATTGATAAAACGATATACAATCGCGATCTAAACAATAAATGGCGACACGTATTTTAGAGATCGTGTATTGTTATGTGTGTATTGTTTGTGGTTGCGTGTGGCTTCGTATATATAGTATATATGCATATCTATATACCGCGTTAAACGCGCCTTAAATTTCTCCCTTCCGGTACGAAACGATAATATATAACTGTAAAATCCATGTAGAATATAAAAAATATTCTCTCGCCGCCTCTATCTAACTATATGAAATGCTGCACTAAGACTGTATACTTCGTTACGAACGTATATGCGTGTGTATACCCGCGTGTCGCGCTTGTGAATGTGTGTGTGTGTGTGTATGTGTGTGTCCTGCGAAGAGATGTGTACATGGTCATGTTGCTTTACGTACGATTTTCCTTTTCAAGCTTACGGGAAAGTGTTTACGTCTAGATAAGGGGGGTGGTGGGTTGGAGCGAGGCGCATCGTCGGATCGAGATCTCTCAATTCTCATCTTGATCCATTGTGTTTCTCTTAATATTAGATATTAAAAATTTTGATTTATACATTGTAAATTTTCGCGCGACCATATTGTCTAAATTTTGTAACTCGCTCGGACGCTAATCGTCACGATTGCTCTCGTATTACATTGGCCATAAAAGCAATCTTTCAACGATCATTTGGCATTCGACGGTTCTATTATTCGATACATCGATTTCGCATGGTACATTGCGCTAATTTACAGTCAAGACAACAATTATCACAGCGGCACCAATTATATCGATAAGATGGGGCTCTCAAAGTAAAAAAATGTCTATAAATAAATAGACATTTATGCGATAATCTAATAACAATCAAAAAAGCCAATGATTAAATCGACTTTTGTTATATTTTTATGCTGTCGTCGAGACGCTCTATTCTTTTTTCTCGCGCTCGATTAAAAGTTCCTTTTTAAGCACGCTGATATAACATTACAATTTATCCCGAGTCGAGAGAAATGTTCGATCCTCGATACGCCTCAGACTTAGCTTGGGTACCTTAATAACTAGAAGATACATTGTTTAAATCAAAAGGGGGAGAAAATCCGGGACGAGGGTGTCCGGGAGGTAAAGAGGGGAAGGAAAGGGCGGAGAAATCGAGGGTAGAGCGTAAAGGTCAATCGAGCATCGGACGCTCGATCGAGAAGGTACGAAGGTACGCGATTGAGCGCTGCGGGATACGCTTTATTATCCCGCCTGCGCTGTTGTGTTGTTGTTGTTGTACTTGACGAACGATCACGAAGGGACACGAGAACAAAGAAGTAAGGTACAAAAAAAGACGCGTTGTTAAACGTTACGTCGGCGGGCTGTAACTGACCCGCTCACTACTGCCACCGTTGTAGAGAACCCGGGTCCTCCCATGAGGGATTGAATCGAGAGGGCTGAGGGGTTGAATGGGGTTGAGGGAGTGCTTCGCTTAAGAAACAAGCTTCCGCCGTGCTGGATACAACGATAAAAACGACGGCGCCCGAAAGGCGCGCGCGCTCGATAGCGCCCGCGGTGTTTTATGTTTTTACGCGATAAGACTGGCTCTGCTGCTTGATTAGCTGGGGGATTAATTAACGCCCTGTTTAAATGGGGTGCCCTGGTGGCCGAATCGTCGAAAGGTCGACGACCATCGCGTTAGCGACTCGTCCCCGCGCGCGATCGATTCTAAGATTGTTTTCTTCCGCCTTCGGCTAAAAGGCGCGCTTGAAACGAACGGAAGAGCAATATAAGTATAATTCGATCCGCTGTAATAGACGGAATTAAGCTTCCCGACCATTATGTGTTTAATATCGATCCGATCTGTGAGTCGCGCATGAACATTTTCTCGCTAACGCGATCGACGGCATTTCGAAGATTCGGACGATTGTTGTGCCTTCAAAACATCTATCGTGTTATATGGATTCATTTGAGGAGTAAAACAATGGATAATGTACATGGCGGCTATTCATTGTACGATCGGCATTTCGATGTTAATGAGAATGTTGACATTTAGTGAATGCAAACGAAAATTAGCAATACTTAATATAAATCTAGCATTTCTTCTTAAATTGGTTCAAAGTGTTTCCCCACTGTTGTTTCTCTCGATAATAATGACAATAATGTAGTCGGAGCATCGAGATCAATTTTCGAAACGCCGATCGTAGATAGCCGCGTGAGAAGTCCGTTAACACTTCTGCGAATAGATAATCATACGATCGTCATCGATGAGTATTTAACGTAGGATCGTGGCTGATTAAAACGGATTTCTAAGCGTGTCCTTGCCTATGAAGAAGAATCGGTCCGATCGACCGGAGATATTAAAACGTGTTCTCAATTTACAGAAAAACGTATATACGTCTACGCGGTATGTACAAATATGATTCGCGCAATCTATATACAACCAAATTAGAATTACGATTTATTTAACGTTGGGCCACATCGTCGTAAAGCAGCGTGGATTTGTAGCTTGATATAGGCTCGCTGGATCTTATCGTCAATATTCACTTCTTATTAGATTTACATATATCATAGATGTATAAAAGACAATAAAAAAAATTGTCTCTATCTTTCTTCAAGATATTTCTTCAACATTTTTTTGGAACAATCCGCAATTCAACTAATGTTCCCATTAAAATTATTTACTTCACTGAAATATATCTTGTTTCGAAAATTTATATTTCTCGTAGCAACTCGTAGTTAACTTGTTTCGTTGATCCTGACACGTTTCTTTCAAAATGAAAATCAACGGGCGCCATTCGTGGTTTGTTTTGACTCGAAAGAGAGAACTGTGAGACTTCGCTTACACGTTCCTTTCCATTTCCTTCCGTTCCAACATCTCGGAAGACACGCGTCTTTACGGTGCCTTATACCATTGTCGCGCAAGGTGGGCACGACGCGCCTTCCGTGCACCTGCCAGGAAATTTGTTGTTCGCGGAAGAGCAACGTGTGAAAACGGGGAGAGTAAAAGTATTTTCGCGGGACGCGCAATCGGAGACCGCAGACTGTCGTTCAACTGTACGTTCGGTGGTTAAGCGGATCCCGCACACGCGAACGTGGCTCTAATTGCGGCTGTTTGCACGCCGACGATATGAAAACAGGAAAATGTGTTGATCGACGTTGGATTACAGTCAGACGTTGGTATGGCGGTCCGTTTTTATATATCGAGCCGAAGAAGGGACGAGAAAAAAAGAAGAAAAAGGTCGATGCGGGAAAATTCGCAGTCTATACCTCCGCTGGAATGAATTTGCGTAATTTTCTACACAGCCACGCACGATCTATCTGTCGACCTCCCGGTGGTCACGTAAACTCGCATGAGAGCGAGTTGCTGAAAAATACGAGTTAAGAAACACGGTGGAATGATCGTGGAATGACAAAAGACCCGAGAACAACGGAAGATCGATACCATTCGAACGAAATTTGATCCTTTTGCGAATTTAAGAATTCATACATAAGAAAGATCAAAAATCGAACATTTGTTTATGCAGATCGTAAAGGAGATCGTTAGGAAATTAATAATGAGATGTCCAGAAATATAATACTCATTTTTTCCCGCCTTCTTTGCCTTCTTTCCCCATTTTCCGTTTTGCATTGTTTGACCTCTCGATTATGATTATGTGGTAGCTACACATTTATAAACACATATAATTTTGATTGTTGCTGTAAACGTTCGACAAAATATCACGTTGTGCAGAATATCTAGGAAAGACATTGAAATCTTAACAAACTGACGCGATTAAGTGATAGAAAATAAATTTAATTTCTCAATGGATTTGATTGCAAACACTAGTGTGTTTACTCAATGAATATTAAAACCGTCATGTACAAATTGATATAGATGTGTGTTTAATATAAATATAAACAGGCTAATCACAAAATCCTCAATATACTTAATTGTGCTGTTTGGTAAAATATCGTTTTATAATTTATAAAGTATTTACATTTTACTTTTACGTTCAGATTAGATCGATGTACAACGGCTTTAATGTACATCAGTGCGCTAGTGTGTCCAATCGAATTTGCTAATGTGTAAATATAAATGTACATACGTTATATTTCTTTTCATTGAATTTGATATCTGTAAGATTTGTAAGTTGCTGCATATTCAAATATGTTTTTGTTCTTTCGATTTGGTCCAGTTTAACAGCACATACATTTTTTTACATTTTTATTCCGGTCTAAATTGATCAATAAGTGCAAAGTTCAAAAATAGATTTTCAAAAGTGTAAAAGATCATCGCATTGCGCCGATATTCGCATAGGGAACGTTTTAGTGAAATGATGATACTTTCAAAATGCCTTCGGGACGAAAGTCGAGCTCCGCGATAAAACCGATGAGAGAAAAGAAAGAAACAATAAATTGCACAATTAATATCGAGCCAAGCGATTTCAAAAACTAATGTATTATTCTATCATTCCTAAAAAAAAGCAGATCAAAAGAAAAAGCTACATGGAAAGAACGATTTTGCTGAAATATCTAAAAATTTAGCTAGATAGATCTAAAAATAATTTTGTTGGACCATTAAAATTACGTAAGTTACCCAAATCGGTTGTTAAAATACCAAAACTTTTGCAGTTATTGTGTTTAAAATTTCTATGATACTATTTTGATTGTCCAACAAAATTATTTAAAGTTAAAATTATTTTAGCTCAATAAAATTACTTTCAGATCTGTGTGTATCTAGTTAAATTTTTAGAAAAATAGTTCTTTCATATACAATTTTCAAAACTGTAGCTTCTTTTTTAGACTGCTTCCCTTTAATTAATGCAAAACTTGATACAAAATTTTGTGCTGTGCAAGAGCGTTTTTCATGTATTGTTTTCGGTAAAAAAATAACCTTTATGGACGATGATTAATTAAGATTATGAAGAAAGGATGCTCTCAGAACTACGCGAGCAAAACGGATATTGATCGTCACGATTCCGTACGGATATTTAATGACAGCGATAATGCATAACGATGATGACGATGATGATAGTGATGACGATGATGAGGATGATAAAGTTGAGGGTGATAATGATGATGTCGGTCAACCGTCGTCGTCAGCGAACATTTGATCGGCGCGTATACGTATGCATACATACATATGTATGTCGTAATAAGTAAGTCGTATGTACCTACGTTATCTGTTGGTTTTGCATTTGACGCACGCGATCCGGCAAACCACCCACGAATCTCTGCGCGAACACGCATATACAAATGCAGATGCACTTGTACATGTAGATATCCCAGTCGCGTCGGCTTTGCATATAATCACGTACGTGATCGTTTCAGCAATACCCGCATACATATATGTATATATGTATAAAGTTTTAATTTTTATCTTTTATCTTTAACCCTCCGGAACTGATGTAAGTCTATTGGACCAACTCAATTATAAATCTTTTTGGCAAAAATGTCAAATGATTCTAGTTTCTTTATATTATATCTGTACATTTTTGGATTGTTTTTATTAAAATACACTTAGTGTTCACATATTTTTTACATATTATAGCATTTATTTGAAATTAATTAGTGCTTTTTAAATTATATAAATTAAATGGGTGTTTAATAGGTCTCTAGACTCAACGTCAATAAGAGACTTGGTTTTTCTTATTATCTTATGATTAGACTTACCTGATGATAACGTAAATATTGTATTTATCTAGTTATAGTTAATTACTAAAGTAGTGGTTTTGTAGTAAATAACTTTCAAAGTTATCATTACAAAACTATCAGTTTAGTGATTAATTATAGTTAAAAAAACAATGTTTATTTTATCATCAAGTTAAGCTTAGACCATAAATTAACCAGAAAATGGAAAATCAGGTCTAACAGTGTTATGAATTTTGGCGTCAGCTCCAAAGGGTTAAATTGCGCGTATGCAATAATTTTCAATATGTTTATATATTTATCTAAATATTATATCATGTTAGATTCAGGTATTGTATTATGTCCGCTATATATATGCATATATGAAGATGCATATGCGTGGTATTTGCGTGTGCCTCACGCTCGCATGCAGTTGTCATCCATACTCACGCGGGCATACACTTCCGGGACGTACGTTCGTACACTTCATCCGCATACGCACGTACCAGTCCCTCGCCTTCACAACAATAATCACGTGACAATAATAATAATGATAATAATGATGGTAATCACTCTTCGGCGCTAATCGCTATCGCGACGGCAATTAATGCGCACAATCAATGAACCAGTTAATGAATATGCTTACGCCTACGTATACTTAATTATACACGATCATAATGATAATTATATAACGGTAATTACACGTATGCGCGCTCTGGATCTATCGCCAATCGACGAATATATTTCCTTATATGCTGACGTACTTTAATGATCGATCGCGGGTGGGAACACGACACGGCATTGCTCCTTCCTCGGTTGTAACAGATCGGGGACAATCGATTCCGTCTGCTGTCTTCAAATTCTTCCCTCGAGATATACTAAATTGCACGATCAAGAGACATCGTTATGACACAACGCGGAATTAATGAGGACAGCAAGGAATATAATATTCTGGATAAAGCGTCTGCTATTAAGCTTTTGTTGAAAAATAATCCGATCGAATGTCGTAAATTATAAATAAGTTTTGTAAAATATTCCTTCGCGCGCGACAAGAATCTTTTTTTTCGACTTGGAAATATTTCTGACGTGTTTCCAAGCTTTTTTCATTGTAATTTAATATGCGATTTCGCGTCGTTTTTATTCAGCTTATTTTAGCCATATGACGCCCAATATGTAGTATTTTAGTCAGTTAAATTATTACCGAATTTTAGAGTCAATTTAAAAATCCTAAACTTCATATCAATATCGAATCGTACGACACGTTATTTTTAAATCGTGTACTAAAAAACGATATATATAAACGATTTCAAAATTTTAGAAATGTCTGATGAATAGTAGTTTCGATTATTCTTGTGGTCTATCTTGGGAATATAAAAAATCTGAGGATTTCTTTTCTTTATGAAATCATAATTTAATAACAGCATGAATCCGAAAAATTATCAAACTGCTCGATAAAAACTCTATTTAAATTCGATGATGGTAATCGAAGCTATGTTATTCTACGAACAGAATTTTCAGTGTAAAGATTTTTAATTCCAAAGTAGCCATTGAAACATCTCATATATCACGTTCATATTTATATAAACACACGAAAGACGCCCGTTTCTCGTTAAAATTATATAATAGCATTCCCTTATTTTCTCGTCGAGCCTTTCCTGGCGTAGGGCCCTTACGCGAATGTCTCACGTAATTCGCTTCAAGTTTCTCTCGCTGCTTTACGACGATCACCCTGGTACTGTTTAACCTGGCGTACCCCTAACTTCGCGTTAGCATCTTTTTAGTTTTCCTTAAGAGCATATAAAAAGTCGTGTGGCACATTGACGGTTGGAATGTTATTTTGTCTTCATTAAATTTATAATAAGAATCATAATAATTAATAATAGTAGTAATATAGTACTTTTCGGTGTTATTAATAATATTGTTTTATGTATCGTTTAATAATAATAATAATCATATGAATCATAATAATAATAATTAATATATTTTATATATAATATACCTTTCTGTGTTTATACTATAGTAGTTTGTTTCCTCTGCACTTATTTATTTATATTCTGCATCTGACTGCGGGTTTTGATTTGTGGGAAACTTCGCTCGGCCTCGCGACGCCGCGATCGACGACTATCCATGCCGGGGTATCGCGCGCGATTGATCGACAGAAAAAGATCCCGACGTCCCTTCGCCACTGTCTCTATCGCGATCGCGCAATGGTTCCCCGAGCGAACGTTCGAACGTTTGTCAGAGTCTGCCGAGCGTTTCTGCGACGTGTATGAGTACGCGAAATCGCTGCGGGATCGTCGATCCGCCCGTCGAGTCGACCGATCGCGACTCGAGGCCGAGGCGATCCTTGTTTTTGCATTGCTCTTCGTGGCATCTGCATTAGCGTAAATCACTGCTGGATATATGTATATGACGTAGAGACTTTTAGTAATCTGTACTTGTTACATTTTTTCCCTTTTTCCTACTTTGTTTGCTTAGCCGCACGGCGACCGTTGCGAGCGCCGCGATCGCTACGGGCGATCGTAGCCGCGGCCGCCACGCGATCGCCGCTGCGTGCCCTGATGCTGAGAGAAATGTCTATTGTTGTCTGTAAGTGTGTATATGTTATTGCCGGTTATTTGTTTTTACTTTGCTCGCTGAGCACCGGGCGAGTATTCAGCCCGGTGCGCGTACAGGTGCGCGCTAGCTCAATCCAGGATCGACGATTGTTCCGATTAATCTGAAACGCGCGCCGTGCGTCGCTTTCGATCTCTAATCTACCGATTGGACCCGATTCGAGGTTCCGTATCAGTCTCGAAGGAGAACCAAACTGGATGTTTCGAAGTAGAACAAACGACGAATCAATTGTTGAACGACGAACAATGCAACAAATCGTTCGAGTTCGCACGATTGAATTCCCGTTGGATTATTCGATACCGAGAACACCCCGCGTTCCCGTCAACCGACCGGTTCCTCGTGATATGCTCCATTATCGATTGGTCGTACTAATCGTCGCACGTATCTAGCGAACTTTACTATTCGCGTTTGTCGCGATCGTAGCAACCCGTCGATCCCGTCTCGGCGGCCCGTCTGTTACTGTAAGGAGACGACTGGTATCGGGAGGCTGTTGCAATGTTGTTGTAGCTGTAATGTTAGAGAGCAGACTGCGTGTACTGTTATTTCTGGTATGCTGTTTCGCGTGTCGCCGAGTATGCGAATGCGGCCGGGGGGAATTAGCTGCGGGTGAAAGCTGTAATAAGAGCGTGGGATTGCGCGGAGGTTTCCGTTGGCGGGAGGGTTAATCCTGTTGTAAGGGTTGTTTCGGATGGTGCGGAGGAAGGGCTCGGGGACCTTCCGAGGATCGGATGCTTAGATTCCTTGAATCACCTCTCCCTCGATTATAGTCACTTTTCTTAATTAACCATTAAAATCATTGTTGCCCGTAAAGTAGACCCGACCTGGCTGCTTTCGGAATTGTCTTCGCCGAGACCGAACAGCGCGAAAAGCACGCGCGAGACGAGAGAACTTATGCGTTTTTTTTTTCTCTCAGCATGTGTATATGTCTTTTGATTGATTTATTACCGGTGATTCAGCGTACTTGGTCCGTAAACTAATTGGTCGTACTTTGAAGCTCTCCGGCGTATTCAGGTCTACGACGTTTTGGTACTAGCATTTGATTAGAGTACCGACGATCGATTTTCCGATATGTAATTCGATTTTATTAATTAAAGAATGTGCTTACCTCTGCACACTCATGTGTTTCATAGTTTTCAAATAATAGTAAAAATTAAATGAAAACATCTAAAGATTAGAATTTAGTTAATTAGAATTTGTTTCAAAGAAAAGGCACGAAAATGCCTTTCCTCTTTCGATTTTGATGAGCTCTAAATGTATTACTTTTTGGCAAAAATAGGAAATACGTTTTTTTATACGTGCCCGTTTGAACGTTTAAAGGCGAAATATTTCTTTAAAAAAAAATCGGTTTCAAAATTCAATTTAAAAGCGAATAGTGTCAAAACTGTGAAAGAAAAAATGTTTGTGAAATAAAAATTGAATGGAGTGCCTAATAATTATAATTAAAAAATATTTTTTTATTCTTTTGTATACGTTACCTACTACTTTTGTATACGTTACTTACTACTTTTGTATACGTATAAATTTTCCAAAATATTGCCATGAATGAATTACAAACGCCCTCTATATGCCTCTACACAATTCGTACTCATTTATGTACTCAATTCTTCTTCACACAATACGTTCGCATTTTCACGTGACAAAAGATAAAGATAGAAATAAATCTATTTTGGGAACGTTTCTGCGTATAATAACGGAAGTTTTTATCGCGCACGACTAGACAACGGAACATTGAATTAGATCATAGCGTCGAGATTGAAAGTCAAATAACTGAATGACACATATGCAGCGAAATTATGCACATTTTTTTATGTAACATCATCAGTTGAATTATGCAGATACAAAAATTATAATGTTGCATTTATATTACATAATACTTTCATGTACAAAAAATCGTACGAAATTGTAGATTCATTAATGTCATGTTGTTTTAATTTAAAGTCAACGAGGGAAATCAAATTATAAGAAAATTGTAGGTCGAAGACGATTGAAGGTAAAAAGAATGTTGAAAGTAAGATTGGTACACAATGTAGATATATGTCATATGAATAAGCAGTAGTAAAATGTTGCAACTAAGCAAATGTTATCAGTATACGACATCGTGTTTCAGTCGCTACGACTCTGTAAGTCTGATATTAAAAAATTTATTTGAATATTTATACCTCTCATATAATTTTACTTTTCGCTTGTAAAAATAAGTTAATATATGAAATTCTTATTTATCATGTTTTTATTATAGTACTACATAAGGTACAATATATATTACACATATTTTAAAAATAAATTAAAATATTTATCTTAAATATACAAATAATATAAATACAATAAACATACAATAAAACGTTATTATTCTTTAAATTATTATTTTTATCTTATAAGAGGTGTATATATATATACATATATATATATATATATATCTACCATTTATTATGTATAATTTTTTAGGTAAAATGCAATTCAATCCAGAAAAAGTGTTAAATTTATCAAAAACTTTTATTACAAATATAGAAACAGAAATAAAAGAAAAAATAGAAAATATGCCACAAGAAATATATGAGAACAGATTTTTAGTTGAGAAAAAAGTCTTTTGATTTTTTGAAAATTCTTTCGATATTCTAAAAGCAGAATTAATAAAACAAGAATAAAAAAAGAAAGATCGATTATATTAAAGAAATAGTATGTAAAATTATGACACATAGCAATCGAATATAAATAAGAGCCGTGAAATATCAGAAACCTGATGATACAATCAAAGTCACTTGACAACGTAAAACATTTCATCGCACACATTAAATAAATTCCAAGAAAGGAGCAGTTATTTATAACATTGATATTGCTCAATGAATCTTCAAAGCGCAACAAGAGATTAATTTTCCAGGATTTACAGTATCACATCAATAAATAAAAAAAGTAAAAAAGCTTAAGATGGTATTGTATTCCGAAAAGTCACAAATTTGTAACAAAAAATTATTCAATTGAAAGAACATCTGGAAGCAGAAAGCAATAAGTTTATTGAAAATGTTATATTACACGCCTTATGAATTTTTGAAAATTTAACATGTAATATAATATTTAACATTTTCAATAAACTTATTTTTGTCTGCTTCTAAATGTTCTTTTAATTGAATAGTTTTTTTATTAAAAATTTTGTGACTTTGAATATAATATCGTATACTACCTTAAATTTTTTTTCTATTTGATGTGATATTGTAAATCCTGGAACGTTAATCTTCTATTGCGCTTTGAGGATCCATCGAGTAATATCATGAATAACTATCTCTTTCTTTAATAAATTTTTTTGGAATTTATTTAATGTGTACGATAAAGTTTCTTTCAGTTTCTTCAATCTAGTTCTACATGTCTGTTTGCTTGTTTCTTCCATATTCGTAATTGGCGTAGTAATGTTACTTTCCAAAATTTATGTTTTATGTTTTCCGTTATCAAGCCTAATATTATTAGATTTTCATGGCTCTTCTTTTATATTTCAGTTTTCATTTTTTTATATTTTGACTGGTATATATATATTAATTTATAAATTTTGTTAAAACAATACTCTTTATTCTATTCTTCCTGTTCTATTAATTCTACTTCTGGTATATCAAAAGAATTTTCAAAATCAAGCAATTCTTCTTCTTCAACTTCAAATTTATTATATTATTATTATATATTTCTTGTGTAGCATATTTTCTATTTTCTCGTTTATTTCTATTTCTGTATTTGTAATAGCAGTTTCAGGCAAATTTAAATAAGAAGCAGTAAATAGCATCAGCATTACTATTTTTCAGATTAAATTGAATTTTATATATATCTTAAAAATATTATACATAATTAATTGTATACATATACACATCTTTTAAAATAAAAATATTAATTATATTTAAAAAAATAGTTACACTTTACTATATATTTATTATATTTAAAGTAACAAGTATATATTATATATATATTGAATCTTTATTATTTCCATGAAGAATTTAAGAATAAAAATAATTTTATATAATGTACGAACATTTGTATGTAACGTATGATCTGTTATATGTTTTTCCACAAAAATAATACCAAATTAAGTACTAAAAGATATGTTTACATAGTAATAAAGACGCGACAAATAAGAATTTCATATAATTTATTTTTACAAGTTAAAAATAAAATTATTATGTAAAGTATAAATATAAGTATAATACAAATTTTTTAAATATCAGTATACTTACAAAGTCATAGCGTAGAGACTAATACTCGATATCGGGTACTGAATTAACGTTCGTATAGCGACAGCATTTTATACTATTGCTTATTCAACAATATATATCTACATTGTGTATCAACTTTACTTCCAACATTCTCATAATCATTCAATATTTTTACCTTCAATAATCTTTAAACCTTTAATTTTCATTCTATCTTTGTGATTTGATTTCTCTCGTTGGCTTTAAACCAAAATAACACGACACTAAAAAATTTATAATTTTGTAAAATACTTTCATTTGTATATATATGAAACAATTGACATAATTTATATAAATGCAACATGTATTCCAGCCTTTGTATCTACATAATTTAACTAGTGATGTCACATAAAAAAGGTGCATAATTTCGCTGTAGCTGCATTGAACTTTTATTTAAACCATTTTTTCCTGTCTTTCACAGCCGATATATTCGCTTCAAAAAATTTCAAAATAGAATAACCGATTTTTGTTTAAAAGTGTTTCACCTCTTAAAAGTGTAAAATATAAAAAAGGACATGTATAAAAAAACTTATCTATCATTTTTCTAAAAGAACAATATATTCAAAGCTCATTAAGATTGGAGGTGGACATTTTTGCGCATTCCTTGTTAGATATTTTCATGTATCTTTAAATGTTTGCGATCGAATCTCGTTACATTTGTCATGTAAACTCGATAATATTACGTGATATAAATAATAACAGAAATATTAGATAACTTTTGTTTCCTCGACAGTATCGGCACTCGTCGTCGACGAAAAAGTTCTCGTCTCTACGATGTGGCTCGGCTTATTACGATCTTGGCGATTTGCGCAGTTAGGCCGGGTCTGGCGATAGTGATAGCATATAGAAAAAGAAGAACACGATATATAAACAACCAAAGCGCCAAACTACGAGTACCATCGATGCTAGCTGCGTAGTACCAGCGCCATTTACCTAATCGCTACTAGTCGAAAAGTCTAGGCTGAGTCGGTGCCGGAAACGATCGCCTCCGATCGGCCTTTTAGCGAGAATGAGATCTACGACTGTCGACAACATAATTTCGATACTTTCATAAATTTGACAATTTTTTTTCGTAACAATTTTAAACCAATAATTTAAAAACCACATATAAATATTGAAGATTAAAAACTGTTTTGCGAATTACCGAGTTTAATTTAACCGACAGCGAAGAAACTAAAAGAAATTAAAAAACGATATGAAATTAAAGATCGATACAATTTGTTTTATTTCTGTGATTGATTATACACAGTAAATTAACAGATAAGTCATTGTACATACATAATCCAATTAATGCATGAAGAATTATCATGCTATTTCACGCAATTTTGCTTCTTGCAATTTGGGAAGTAGAATTAGCTTGTATTCATTTTAGCTAATTAAAAATGCAAGAAATGTAGAATTTCGTCTTTGAAGGATGTCTCGGGATTATTCGAATAGCACGGAAACGAAATATAAAACGAAAATATACAATCTCGCGGAGAGCTCGTTCATTTCCAGCTGTCGCGAGTTGCACTCGGGGATACTCTCGGCAGTCGCGATACGAAGGAGCTTTCGCCTTCTTCGCGGCCCCTCGGAGACGAGATTTCAGCACCGGTTTCCCCATGTTGCCATTCTCGCGTTCAAATCTTCCGACTTGTTCGTCGTATATCTATCTACCCTATCTATGATACGTGTGTCCGCCATCCGACGTCGAGACGACGGCGGCGATTCGCCCAGTTGAACACAATTCGGTCGATACTCCGTTTCTATTTTTTTCCTCTCTTAATTAATTTTACGGTCTCCAATACGCGTGCGGTCGATCAATGTATACGATGCTGCTTGCTCGTCGAGCCTTTTTGTGCCTTTAGAGTCACTTCGTGACTGAAAAAAGCTTACGGATTACAAGTTTATTAAAGCCGATCAGGAAGGTACCGAGTCCTCGACCGACAAGACCGGAGGAGACTTTTTCGATTTACTACATTGGTTCAGGCGAACTCGCGTGGACTTGTCGACTCGTGAACGCGCGGATCTTCCTCCAAATTTTAGATTATTTATATTTCCTTCAATTTTTTCATTAACTAATAACTGTTCATAATGTTTCTATATATTTTTATATATGTATATAATAATTTGTAGTTTAAAATTGTAAATATAATAAACAAATTGTTTGTTTTTGCCAACGAAACAAATCGTGTCATTATTAACAGCCGCGCATTATTAACAATCATGCAAACAAAAGATTTGTATAAAGGCAGTATTATAATGATTCATTTTAATAAAAATTTAATTACAGTCTCTCACACACACACACAAGTAGATGTGTACGCTTTCAATCGGATAAATATTATTTTTACAAATAGGCAAATATTAATTTCCAATCAAATAAATATTTTTCCTATTATAATGATACGCTTTTAATGATAATTTTACGGGAATTGTATTAAGTAATAAAAAATGATACATGATTCATGCTGTAATTAATACTTAAAAAAAAAGAGTAACTTAAAAATAAAGCAAAGATCATTAATAATGAACGGAATTATGACAATGGCGATGAACGAATATCATCCCTAGAGTGAAACTCGAGCGAAATCAATCACACGGAATAATCCTGATTATCTCAACGGTATCAGGAAATAGGAACACGTATACGCAGTCGGTAATTTAGATGAAGCACAAAATGATTATTCTTTCTATCTAAGCTACACTTGAAACATATCTAAGTGTCTCATCAATTTTAAAGGAAGATCCGCGCGTACGCGAGGGAAGACCTTTTTTTGTCGAATCGACGTCGGTCGCTTGATTGCGTATATATGTCACGTGTATGTGTATATGTTTGTGTATTCATGTATGCGTGTGTACTTGTGTGTGCGTGTATCCCTATATGAATGACAGGCCAGCTCTTCGTTGATCACGAAAATCCCAACATTCGAGAATGCGCGTGAATTGAAAATAGAATTTAAAAAACGGTAACTTAGCGCGTAACAGCTCGTTTTACTCCATTTTTTCTCAACGTGTCTCGTGTGTACGTGTGGCATGTGTACGTGTGTGTATTTAATGAGTGAATGCGTGTGAGTGTGGATCCTGTTCGTGTACCTAATTGCACTTATTCGAAAAAACGGAACATAAGGTTGAACACAAGATGGCGGCCGGACGGCCCTGGAACGTATGTGTAGGTAATATATACCCTTGTTTAAATTTACTTTAATAAGAAACTCTATATACCGCTTTTGTCTCTATCGCGTTCGCTGTTGTCGCCCCCGGTCAAGCGCGCTCAAACTAAATCCGTTTGCTGCTACGATAGTCTCATCTATTTTCGTTCGTGCTACTGTGCAAGTCGTAAAAACGTAACTTCATAACTTAGGCACAATTTGGAACTGTTTAGACCATTTTCACACGACCCCGTTCGCTGACGTCCGTGTGTCTGTCGAGTGTGGAGACGAGACATTCTATTTACGACGCCGATGGTAAAATAGCATATAATATAAAAAATTACTAGGAAATAAAAATACTGATAATTGTTAAAATTGAATGTTTCAATCTTGATGTACTTTTTCAGATTAAGTGACCGATTATAGTACAATGATTTCATTATTATTATCACACATTTTAACAAATTTAGTAATTTAGAAATAGCTGAAATATTTTCCAACATTTTTTACACATTTACACTCGTATTTGAAATAATACATATTACGTAAAATATATATGCAATATACTTTTACTATTAAAATTTAAATTACTAAATAAACTCTGCCTTGAAAAAAAAAAAATTGTATTCTCGAATAAATTAGCATTTTTTTATTGAATTATTTTTTATTAAATTATTGGCGAATTATATATAATTAATAAAGATCAAACACAGATAGTGAGGCCGAATGAAATGTAATCACTCATTTGGAAGCAAGTCACAAATGTCTCTTTGTGCTCACATTCGTGACACACGAGCGTCTCTCGCTGGAACCATACCAAACGTGACAATATTGTGAGGTAGCTGACATTGAGCCGTTTCAGGGCCAATCGGACCAAATCTTCCAGTTTTCCATTATCCAGAATCGCGTTCGAATCCCATTCTACCTTCACGCGAACTGAAAGGGCGCTCGAGAGGATCTCAATTCTCTCTCTCTCCTTTCCCCTCACAAAGAAGCGAATGGAGAAAGAGAACGTGAGAATCCCTTCGTTTCCTCTCGTTTTGCCGATCGAGGCCCGATGAAAGCGGAAAGAGCACGCGCGCGAGAACGTAAAAAGATGTGTAAATGAAAACGCAAAAACGGGAATCTTTGGACCCGACTTTCCGAACGATGCCCGCCATCTTGGTCCCGTCTGACCACCGGTGTGGATCAACGTAATTTCGCGATCACGCTTCTTCCATCTTCCTTCCTTCCTATTTATCTATCTATCTATCTCTCTCGCTCTCTTTCACTCTTTTTTTACTCTCGCTCTCTTTCTCCCCCTCTCTTTCCCCTACTTGCTCATTTTGTCCCGTTAGTTCTCGGTTTGCCTTCTTACTCGTTTTTACTTTGTCTTCGCGCACACCATAATTACAATAGTCTTTATTCTTTTTATATATATAATATATATATATAATATATATCCGTAATCTTATTACATATATACTAGCTGGTTACAATAATTTGTGAAAAATATACATCAAAATTTTGTTACTTTTTACATCACAGATATTTTAATATAATATATCATCTTTTAATTCTTAAAGATTTCTGTTCCTCCCCGTATATTCGACCAATCCGTCACTCGCCGGATTGTTTAGCGTATCGCCCGCGACGAAGGGAGAGACGGCAGGATGTACAAGCGTGAACGGAGCGAAGAACTAAAGGATTCTTTTGAATTCTTCGATCGCGAAGAACAAATTTACACATTAAGGTATTTTTTATGCATGCGTTTTATTGCATCGTAAGTACCATAATTACCGTGTATTTCAAACAAAAAAATTTCTAAGGTAACAAATATCTAAAAAAACATAACGGAAGGGCATTTAAAAGGCATCCTGATCTTTCGAATGTCTTTTACATGCCTTTCGCATTTCTTCTAGATTTTTGCATTTTTTTCGAATAATAATTTCGAATATGCATTTTAGAGATAACGTTACGGAAAACGTCGAATTTCTTAGTAATTGTCTTCAGAATCGAACGAGAACTGCCATTGCACGGCACACGAATGGAAACGCGTGCATAAAAGAAACCTTAAGCTCGATTTCTCAATAACGGAGAACAACGATACGATTTCGACTTGAGATAAGCTTCCGTCGTGCCTTCGTCCCGCCGTCTCCCCCAAAAAATAAAGAACGAAAAGATCGACAGTGCTTCAACAATCGCGTCTACAACGGTACATGCCTAGCCTCGAGTTCTCTCATATCCCTTTCCCCGACGATCGCGCGTAGCAAATTTCTAAAGAGAGAACGATAGTTCCTCCATAGATTTTACTCGAAGAAAGTCGCCAAAAAGATAGACAAATATCTCCCTCGACGTCAATAATCCCTCCCTTCTTGCGTGAAGGAACGAGACCTTCTCTCGCGTCTCATCGATCGCTCGTCCGGATGGCGATCGCGCTTTATCGCGAAATCGTATGGGTGTTTTATAAGTATCGCGCCAGTATGAGAATCTTCGACGTTGCCGCGAGAGAAAAAAGTGACGTATGTATATGCGGGCGTCTGTAGGTAGTCTAAACTGTTATGGCAGACACGTCGATGTGTCGCTGGGAGATCATTACGCGGACGTATCGTTAATTACGTCGTCGATCGTACTAATTGTCGCGATCTAATCGTCCCATCCTAAACTACGCGGGCGAGCCTTTGCGCGTATTATTCTTCAGTCCGCGTCGTCGAAAATCGCCTCCTTGGTTGCAACGTACACGTATAATACGTGTCTTGCATGATTAATGATTAATTTCATCAATATGCGCGTTACAGTCTTCTATTTTTTTAATTTATAACACGCAGATTTAATAAATATTTTATATCTTCAAAAAATATAGTCATTAATAATTTTCAAAGAATTTTAATCACACAAACAACAAATTATTATTTTATTTCACCGAACGTTAATTATACTAGATTTATAAAGACTTCTCTAATGAAAGGATTCCATTCATTGCCTAATTTTAACCATTCTTAATTGTAATGTTCTTAATTGTAACGTTACTCTCTTTTATTCCGGCCAATTTTCGTCTAGCTAACGAATATGTGTAAAATTACAGGTACCAATTGAATAACACATTCTATAAAGAGAAAACCACCAATAATTTGACCGTCGTCTGCTTCCCGAATTCGATCCAATTACAAGCAGTACGATGAAAAGGACAGGTATCCGTAGCAACTGCGAATTATTTTCGGCGACACGGACGTCGGACGCGGATAGTCTCGTTTGTCCCACATTCGCCCGCGCGCTTTCTAACTTCCGTTGGTGTATCATCTTTTCTTTCGCGATAAAAAAGAAATACCGAAAGACGTACCGCGTTGCACCAGATGGATCGTGGAGATTTGAGATCCGCCGATTATAGACCGCACTAAACGTCGCGACGAAACATCGTAACCGTAATTGAATTAACGACAATCATAGTGTACGCACGTTTACTATCATCCGCACGATAAATATCATTTTTTCACATCTAACGATAAATCTTTCGATAAAGGGTATCGGGCTTGAATTTCTGGGTGTATCGGTGATGCGAATTTGCGGGTATAGGTTCTGGGTGGGCTCTGGATTGTGGGAGGGTGATAAAGGGATAAGTGAGTTAGTGGTCGGAACAAGTGTATAAACATATTTCCCTCCTTTTCGCACAATAATGCCTGGTGAACGTTTAGAAAAAGACTTCGAGGCATCGAATAGGTCAGATCACACCGAGTGATTTATATACTTCATCGAAAGTGTGTCTGCGAGGAAGTGAGGAGTAGGTGAGGAATAAAAGGGAAGAGAGACACAGGCGGTGGTGTGGTGG
The DNA here is from genome assembly GCF_001594075.2 of Trachymyrmex cornetzi. Classification (NCBI taxonomy): domain Eukaryota; kingdom Metazoa; phylum Arthropoda; class Insecta; order Hymenoptera; family Formicidae; genus Trachymyrmex; species Trachymyrmex cornetzi. Next base: position 168,538 of record NW_017297113.1, read on the forward strand.
TGGACAGTTAAAAAGTGACTTAGCGGACACAGGGCGAAGGAAGGTTTAAATTTACGTTTACACACAATCATAATTAGCTTGCATTTCGCTTTGTTGCTGTTCAGCTTGTTTTTTTTTTTTTTAACCCTAAGGAGACCTTAACGTTTACACTCAATAACTTGTTTCCGCGTTTACGCGCGCTTTCTTTAAAGTTACATTATTCACGGTTTTTTGCTTTAAATAGGGTAAATTTTAAGTTTAGTTCCAAAAAACACCGAGAGAGTAGCCTTGCCTATATGGTTTACTTTTTTCGTAGGTATAATTTTTTTTGCATTAATAAGGAATTTTTGCATTTTTAAAACACCGAACATACATGCCTTATACTTTATGTACAGCCTAGAGTCTTTCAGTCGTTACTTTTAAAGAGAGTCATGAGATGAGTGCGTGTGGATCATCCTTTTTCGTTTCTGCTGCTCTATCCTCCTCTTTTCTGTATTATTCGCGTCATTTTCCCGCAACTACGCTCGACTATGCGAGAAAAATAGGAAATCCTGGCCCGCACTACAATACCATTTTATTTTTCTTTTTGTCGCCGTTTTCTCGCGTTCGTCTGGCCTCCGATCCTTCCTACTCCGACTTTCGTCTCTGTCAATTTCGTCTTGGTCCAACGGTCTGCCTGTTATATTAACTGAAATGACGAAATCACCATTTTAATACTAATCGCGGATCATCTCTCTATAAAATTCAATTTTACTCGAAAGTGATGCGAAGCCAGTCGCGCACGTCGTTAAATTATTTAGGAAATATAAGAAAATTTCAATTTTCAATTATACAACTTCGATATTTTTTTATAAGGATATTTTTCTTCGGAAAATATATATTAATTCTAAGTAAAGTTATCCATAAATTTCAATGGAATTGTCTTTAATATACACGTAGCTGAAATTAAAAATATTTTTTTAAAATCTAGATTACAAATACGTTTATTCTAAATAAATTATCATCTAAATTGAATTATTAGACAAAATTTTGACGTAAAAATCACGTATTGATGTTTGCATTTAAAATTATATCAATCTTACGATAATTATCAAATTGGGAAAAATTCAGACTTTCATCAAAATTCAAAAAAGTTTATACCGAATATTAAAAAATTTACCGTATAAAATTTATCTTAACTCTCGAGTATGGTTTCTGTATCACAATCGCGAGCATAACTGGACGTGCATGACCGTGTGAATCCGCAGAAAACCGAATGAGAGAGAGACGTGTGGTCGCTTGAAATGTCGATGTTCGTCATTCGTTCGATATTCGTGTCGTCGTTACTTCAAACCGACAACGGACAATCGAGGCGCGCTCGAAGTGTCTGCCCAAAATCCGTCCCGACGCGTTACGATGAGTCTGCTGGTTCCTAATGCATATATATCGCTCGCGGAAATCGCGATGTGTGAGAAACGAAAACACAGATTAAAACATTCCTAGATTTAGTAAGTCTTTTCCTTTGCGAAGAAACGATACAACACTGCCTCCGCTCGCGCTGCTGCAACCGCAGCTTCTTTTTATCTCTTTTTTTTTCTCTTCTTCTCCTCTACGCAGTAGAAAATTTGTATTCGTATCAAAAAGTGGGCGTCTCGCGCTTTAAGAAAAACGTCTGCGCTTCCGGTATCGGAGAAATCGAATCGAGAGCCGGCGCGCGCGCTGCAACAGTATCCTTTCCTCTTATCCCATGTTCTGATTTTGAGTTTGTATCTTTCTATCTGGATTCGGACCGCGATTTAATTCCATAACGCGACGCCGAAAGACCGCGATCTTCGTAGCCGTAATTGCTCACAAAAAAGAACTAGTGGAATAATTTTCTTCTTAAACTCTCTCTATGTAAAACAAGGGATTAAAACTGCATATACAACAACTAAGAGATCTCTAACTTGATATTATTTTAATGCTAATTTCTAATATATATAAATTCTTAAAATAAATCCCTTTTATTTTTTTGTGTGTGTGTCAAAAAGCTCGAAATACTTCGTGCTCATTTAAAAAATATTGCAACTATAAAATATTAGAAAAATTAAAATCTTTTACACTGTTCGTTATACATATAGATCCTTCGTAAAAAAAAGAATTCTATAGACAAACAAACGTAGGTATTTGTCTTGAATGTGCCATTATATTGATCAAGAACATTCCTCGCAACTTTGTAGGCAATTCTCAACAACGAAGATCGCATCTCTTTATCGGTACTTTTTTTGCATTCCTCCCATTTTGCCGCGTTCGCGCCCGAAACGTGGGACGCGTTCACGTCAAACGCTGCCCTCGAAATAACCGAGAATATAGAAATATTGTCGCCTCGTAAAAAAGAAAAACGCGTCAACTGCGCGCGCCAACAAAAGCCTTGGCTCGTTCTCGCTTCGCACACGTTCGTAATGACCAAAAAATATATGTATATATAATATATTATTCCTTATATAATTATGTCGCTTCCTTAGTTAAGTAGTGTTTAAATAGTAGATAATAAGTTTTTTTTTCTTTTTGCATTAGGTAATTTTACACTCACAGAGGAAAAAATATGCTGTCGCGTCGGCATTTTTGTTCCATCGTTTGACCTTTCGTCGTCGTCAACCGATTGATAGTGGTTGCAGTAATTAATAATCGTAATAATAATCATCGAACGGCTAACATTTTCGCGTTGCACGTGTCCACGTCTGTGCGTCACACGGCGTTGCGACCAAGCATCCTTCGACCGTCAAGTCCACGACGGTCGCGGGACTCAACGAATTCGTGTGTATCCGACTCCGGGTCACCGCGTCTATCGTAGAAATGGGTTTCGCATCGGAGCAAAATATCGTAATCCGCGATGCGATTCGGCGATGCTTGACACGAAGGTAAGATTTCGGGCAACGCCGCTGTAACGACATGTGCACGCGCGCAACGCCTAAATATCTCGTTATGTTCCCCATTTTTGTATACTCGCGTATATGTACTCGTTTGTATATTACGTGTATATGTGTGTGTGTGTGTGAGAGAGAAAGATATTTGTGTGTGAGAGTGTCTCGTGGAATGTCGGGCTCGTAGAAACGCGGTCAGAATGGGTCCTTGCGTCTACTAAAGCGTGTCGCGTGTAAACAGTCGGCACGATGAACATGTCGCGTGTGTCTTTTATCCATTACGTTCTCGGTATACTCCGGTGCGAAATGTATTTTCGCCGTAAATCGAAAGGGTTTTCCTAGACGCGCGCCTAATACCAGGTTGGCCAGGAGCCGTGGGCCAGCCGGACGCGGGTTCGTACGGCGGGTATGCGCTAACTGGCGGAATCGCAGTGGGTTTACGGTATAGGTTGTGCTTAGCATTTATGCATCGCCACTTTTTGTTCTCCCCTTTTTGCATTGGACTTGCCTCGCAACGTTCGAGGTTTCTTCCGATTGAAATAGAAAGGTCGTGGGGGAGCAGGTGAGGGGATGTGGGATAATCGAGCGTCGGCGACGGTATTTGAGGATTCCCTTCGTCCCTGTGCTCGAATCGATCATTCGGCGCTAGGAGATTTTGTTCACCTCCTGAATCCGTCCCTTTTGCCCGTGACACGGACGAGATTGGGAAAATTGTGCGAGCGCGAAGGGAAGCCCCGTTCGCGGCGCGCAACAACGAGAAGGCGCACGGGTTCGGTGCGTGTGAGAGATCTGGGCGGGAATGTGGGCTTATTGTATATGGGCCTTTTCATTTGTATTTACTGTACTCATAACTGTATACTTTACTGATAACTGATACTGACTTTCGTCTACTCTACGGAGTCCTCCATGCTGAGCGCGGTGCCGCGCTGCTCCGCCGCCGCCGCCGCCGCCGCCGGCTGCTGGCTGTTAGTCGGCTCGCCGGATCTGCTGCTCGCGGTGTTGTAGCCCCTCTGCAGTTGCACGACCAGCCCGCTCACGGCAGCGTATTCCTTTTGTTGTTGCTGCGGCTGAGTCTTCTGGCTCGAATGATCTACTATAAGCTTACTATCACAGGCACTTTTTTTGTCAGTTGACGCGGCGTAGAGGTTGTGTAAGTCCGGGTAGTGATTCAGCTGTGGTTGCTGCTGCTGCTGTTGCTGTTGCAGGTTCAGAGGTTGCTTCCGGTCGCGATCCTCTTGGCCGCCGTTGTGAACCTCGCGCTCTCTGCTGCTGCGATCGATCCTCGAGTCACGGGTGCTGTCCTCGTCCCTGCTACCCGCTCGGGAAATCGACAGAGGTGTCGGTGGTGACGTCAGCCGATCGCTGCCGTCCTCCGTGCGACCTCTCTCCGACGGTGAAGGGCTAAGGTCAACCGTGGGCACGCGCTCCGGTCTCTCTGGCACCATCCTGCCCGTTGGTCCTCGATAACTTTCGTCCTCGCTACTGTCTTGCGCCATTCGCGGCAGCGGGGTCCTCCTCGAGTTTCTGCAGAGCTGATCGATCAGTGTCTTGCTACTCATCGTCTCCGGGTGTTGCGATGACGACTGCTGTTGCTGATTTCTCGCCTCCGCTATCCCCCGCTGGTCCCTTGGAATGCCTGTCTCAAGGCTCGACCTGATCAGATTGTCCAGGAAACTGCCATTCGCCCCGGGCCCATCGTAAATGCTCTCCACCATGTCACGCGGCGCCTTCGCCATCGAAGCGCTTCGAGAGTTCGAAGTTCCGGCCGCGTCTGCCGTTCCGGATACGCCAACTCCATCTCGGTCTCGTTGCTGATGCTGCTGCTGTACCATCGTGGCGTTTCGTTGTTGCTCCTGCAGCCCACGCATTCTCTGCGATGCGAAATATTGTTCCGGAAGGATCGGCACGTTCGGCGCGCCACCCATAAAGGGGGAGGGCATGAAGGGCGTCGGGTTCCAGAAGTTGAAGGGTCCGAATGGCAGGTGGGGCATGCCCTCCATGAACGGAGGCATTTTCAGTCCATTCGGACCGGGTATACCGCCGGGCGGTGTGAACGGTTTCTGCGGCTTCAGTTG